>NC_058158.1:32048381-32348381 GCF_020080835.1 Cotesia glomerata
AGAGGATCATCTTAATGTGGAGTTTATAGAATATGCGAGAAAAATTGATTAGATAGCTCGGACTGGGATTCGAACCCAGAACCTTCCAAAGACATGTCGGCTACTCTACCATTTGAGCTATGTCCCAGAACAGGATATATCAATAGTAAATATTATAAGTGAATAGTAAAATCACGATTTTACTGTTTGAAATGATAATTTTTAGCAGTTGATCATTACTTATTATAAATCGACTGTTATTTATTACAGTTTACTTTTTTCCGTGTATACACTTATGTTAGCAAAAAAAAGAGGAGCAAAAATAAATTAGAAATAGAGATTCAGCAATGAAAATAATTTTTAAGCTTCCCGCTTATTATGATCTCAAATCTTGTATGTTTGTTAGCTATTAGAACTCAAAAATATGATGCTTATATGTTTTAAAACCATATGAATACACAAACACAAATATACTCATATATATACACTCGTACATAATGATACTATTTCCAAAATACTCAGGATAGGTTATTAGGTTTTAAAAACGTTATTTTTAAATTATTAATTTATAAATATAATTTTTAAATTATTAATTCTATTGGTAGGAAATTTAAAATGGTACTATCTAATGAAGTATTTTATTCTTGCTATACTTTTAACTTTGTGGTACTACTTTCAGATTAGTCTAGTAACTCCCAATTCTTTTAGTGGGAAGTTGAGAATATATTTTAATATTTATTACGTTGTAGAAAATATAACGTAGTTTGTTTCACCCAAAACGTATATGAAATTCAATTACGATGGTACCTCCTGATCGCCACATGAACATCCTTTAGATCCAATCTTCGCTGATGCGTACTACAATAGGTGGTTCATTTCCGCAAAATTTTTTATTTTTCTTCACTTGGTGCTCATGCAAAATATTAATCTACGTATAGAAAAAAAATTCTTACCAAGTTTGAGCTTCCTTAATAATGATTTTTAAAGTACTTCACAATAAAATTTAAAGTTTTACTCATTTAAAATACATGTATTAAAAAATTTTTTTTTTTTTTTCAAATTTTTAATGCTTACCCGGCATTTACAATATTGCAAATCGTGGTATTAAATTTGGACCTTGTGGGGAATTTTCACGCTCTTTTAAAATAGCTTTCGAGTTTTTTTGTGTAACTCACACTGTTTCACCAGTAGGAGTCGTCAAAGTACAGTTTTTGAAAAAAATATATTTTTTTTTTAATTTTTCGAGCAAACCGCCAAAAGTAGGAAGAAAAAAGGACTCGACTCATAAAAAAAAGTTATTCAACCAATATTTAATGAATTTACAGCTATTTTTATACCGAAAACGTAAGAAATTTGTAACAGGGAAAAATCGAACTTCCCGGGTCATTATCGGTCTCGATAATTGACGCACGGTAGGTAAGTGGTTTTCCTTACTTTTCGATTTTTTGACAAGAGTTTCGACTTGTCACCGGGCGTGCTAATCAAGATTCCCCAACTACTGTTCCCGGAAAATGAAGCGGGGCGTAACAATAGGAAAGTTCGAGAGCCTGAGCTGGAGGGTTATAAAAAGAGCGAGCACTGAAAACATCGAGGCTTTTTTTCCCTTCTGGAAGCCAGTGGCCTTTGCCTTTTGTGAATCAGTGACCTTGTTGAGATTAGATAAGTCAAGAGAAGTGCAGTTTTGAACTGCCGTGACGATAGAAAAGCAACTACTGAGGAGTTGGTTATTACGGTATTTGGAATTGGACAAGATCCCTGACCGGAAGCTAACATAGTGGTTTGAGACGACAAGACGCTCAAGCTTTGGCGTGAGCCAAGCCAAGTTGGACCGGGGTATCAGTCTGTCGTTGATAAAACAATACTGAGTCTCTAGGTATTTTCGGATTAATTTAGCCAAAATTGATTATTAATTTAATTAAGAGGCTGAAATAATTTAAATTAATTTCTCGAGCGGTCATTTTTATATTAGCAAGTTTTGTAATTTAGAGATTCATGCGCCAAGTGTCATTTAGCTAGTTTTGTTATTGGATATTTATTTTAAAAAGATCGTGAGATTAATAGTTTATTTGTGAATTTACTGTAGATAATTTAATCAGTAATTGGTATTATAGGCCTGCTGGCTATAATGAAATTAATTTAGTTAATAATTTTCGGGATATAAAGAAAAAGTAAATTTGAATAAGAAAATGATAATGCGTAATTAAAGTCAGTGAAGAAGGTCATTCTAGAATGTAATGTAGTTAAGAGTTGTATTAGAGATCAGCTTAGGATTCGGAATAGTTGATGCTTTAGAATTTTGTCAGTAGGAAGATTAAATTTAGTAAAATCCTGTAATGAAAGTTCAGTAAGAATTTATTAATTGAAAATATTAGTAGAAAATTTAGTAAAGTGAACTAGTACAGAAATTTGAGTGATTATGTGTAATAATGTAGTAAGATTTATTTGCAGTAGAACAAGTGTTGACGTAAAATTTAGTAGATTACGATAGTATTGTAGAAGTTTTGGAAAATTAAATTTCAGGCCGGTGGATAAATGTAATTGAATTGTTTAAAGATTAGAAAGTTAACTTTAAATCAATTATTAAATAATTGAGTTGAATTAAGGATAATTTATTCAGATAGAATTCGATAAAGAAAAATTTGGTGAATTTGGTAAAATTTAGTTAATCTGGAGATTTAAAATTTATTTTAAAGGAAAATTGGATTTAAAATTCTTTATTTAAGAAAATTTGAAATGAAGTTAACGCGTTCAGGTGGATGATTTTATATGGAATTGAATAAGATTATATAGTGGTATTCCAGGCTCAGGTGGGCGAGGTTGTTTATGGCCAGAAAAATTAGTTCAGATAATTGAATAATTAAGAAGTTTTTATTGGGTAAAACATGTTGTTTGTTATTCCGTGGGTGGACGAGGGTTTAAGAAATTAAGAATCTAGTGCGTAATGGTCTCTGGTTAGAGATTTACAAGTTGGGAATCTGGGTAGCAAATAATGCTCTATAGATTGAATTAGGAAATTGGGATAGATGCGTAATGGATGCTATGTGTGAGAGTTAAGAAATTAAGAAGAATAGATAAGCCAATGATGATCTATAGTTGAAAGAATTTAAGGATGATATTTAGTTATAAAGTTTTGGCAGAAAGAGTGCCTGCGTGTGAGAGGTCCTCACAATTAAGTAATTGATAAGGTTAATTTTTAAAGGAGTAATATTATTAAGGAATTTTGTTAAAATAAAATTGTTTATATTGAATAAATAATTAAATTGTTAATAATTGTTGTTTTCCTCAGTATTAATTTTTCAGCCTTTCTCAGCTTCTATAGATGACCCGATCTTTTCACTTCTCATGCTCCCCGGTTTCTGGGACACCGAGTATAAAACATCCCAGTGGCGCCCTTTTCAAAGAGGAAAGGGGTGACCAATTGGACAGAGACTATGCCCGTTACAAATTGAGTGACCACTAACTCTTAATGTTATTTAGATTCATTTTTTATTTTCATTACCATTATATTTCCCTACACTAAGAATTTTTTAAAATCATTATGATTTCTCACTCATAATAACTATTAAAACACACATATAAATTAATAAAAACTACAAGAATAAAATTGTAACATAGATCTTGCAATTTTTCATCATTTCTGTCGTTTACCAAAAAAATAAAAATGAAGATTATTTAATTTTTTGTAACAAAATTGTCAACTTTTGTCAACTTTATTCACGCCAACTTTGTATAAATAGAAATCATTCTTTGAAAAATTGCACCAAGCAGTCCCGAGATGGCATATTCTAACATTGCTCTAGTTAATTAGCATGATATTACCGTCTCTATTGTCTTTGTTGACAAATTTCATCCTTTATGACATACCTAACCTCAAAATAATTTTCTCATTGTTTGTTGTATTAAGTGATTAATCTGAGAATCAATTGACGCTGATACTAAGACAGAATAAGCCAATTTTTTAATAAACTATACTCAAATTACTATTTTAATATCAATTTTTTGCTGTCACTTGTGTTTAATGGTATATATCGTATTCAAATTAGTTCTTGATAGTCTTCAGTATTTATTTGATTACATTTCATTAACTTTTTAACCTAACTATTGTTCATTATGACTGAAGTAATTGGTAATAGGACATATAACTATTTAGTTGGCTTTCAAATTAAAGAATTTAATTGTTATAAATTACCTACTTATCGTGACGTTATTAATTTATTTATGTATAAACATTTGACGTCAAAATTGACTATACGTATCAGTACTACCGAAGCTATCGATGAATTAGAGGCTATGTGGGATAAAATTGGAATTCCCACGACACTGAAATGAAATAGTATTCGGAAATTTGAAAAGTTTCATGACGATTACAAAGACATTAAGAATCTCTCAGACAATCAAAGCACAAAGTGGAAAATTTCTGTAAATCAATTGAACAAATTGTCTGATAATGCTGACATTATTTCGATAGAATATCTGGGTGATTTTTTACAATTATTTTTAGAAGAATGTCGACAAAATGATGGCAATAAATGTTTACCATTAATATCTAAGTTAAACGAAAATGCAATAGTATTTTCTGATCAATCAGTTTTGCAAGATATACAGGATGAAATACAAGATGAAAATAACAACATTGAATTTAGTAAGTATAGAATTCTATTCACACTGATGATTGAATTGTCATTTCTGCATTCATAATAATGAATTTATCCTATTGTCATATTAAATTTCACACTTTTTGGCATTCATTTTTGCGATTTTTAGTACATTCTGTCGTCATATCCTTAGAATATTGAAAAAGTGTAGAATTTTATTTTTGTTAAATAGACAAGTTAAAATATGACATCGGTACTGAAGATGTTATAATTAAAGATATCTTAGACGAAAAAAAAAATACTCTACTACCCTTCATCGAAGATCATCTACAGGTAAAAATATTGTACAGTTTTTTACTAATGGAAAAAATTATTGCTATTTTGTGCTTTGTTTCTCTCACTGAGTAAACAATTTTTATATTTTAATATTAACGACATTTCATTTTTTACAGAATCGAACTTCAAGAGATGACTATCATGAACTTTTGACGTTGAGCTACATTTTTTTAGGAGGTGTACCAAACAAAGGTATAAAATTTAGAGCTCCTGGTGCTATGCATCATGCTCGTTGGCTATCGAAAGCTATCTATAGTTTAAAAATATATATGTTCAGAGAACAATTTCACGTCAACCATTCAGAATGGTTAGCTTTACGAGAAGTTTGCTTATTTATTGTTTTTTTTTTTTTATGTTGAAGCATGGTTTGTAGCAACAAGTGCTATTGAAGCTCCGTATCATGACTTAAAACTATTTCAAAATTTATTAGAGTATAAAAAAGATCACCAAAAAGTTGCATAAGCTGCTTTAGAGAAACTTTCCAAGCATTTGTGGTACTTAAACGAGAATCTTACAGGCTTGGCGCTTTTTGATCAAAAACTATCCCGAGAAGAAAAATTAAAAATACTTGATTCTATTAAAAACAAAAAATCGAGCAATAGTAAATATCCTTGATTTACTTTAGACAGGAAAAAGCTTGAAATAATGTCGTCTAAAAGTATAAGTGATTTTGTGACTCAAGAATCTCTCACTATTTTTGATAAGTTTAATTTGACGTGTGAATTTTTAGACATCGACCCTGATTTGTGGGAAACAGATCAAGAATACATTACTTGCTGCGAAACTTTCAAAAAACTACGTGTTGTTAATGATACTGCCGAACGATTTGTTAGACTCATTGAAAAATTTAACGGGTTTGGTACATATGATGAAGATCAGAAACAATATTTATTATTAATGGTTCAACAATGTAGAAAAGACTTTCCAACATGCGCCAAAAAACTATATTCAGCTTTAAATTCTTGATGTGTTTTCAATAACATTAGTAATTATTTGAAATTTATTAACTTGTTTTTTATAACTATTTAGATGTTTATCACATTTCAAGCATTTTACTAAATAACGTAACCTTCTGTATATTTTGATTAAATTTTTGTTGCTTTTTTATGAATTCATGTGTTGTTTTTGTATTCATTATGAGTAAAAAATCATACTAATTTTAAAAACGTTCTTAGTGTAGGGAAATCTAATGGTAACGGTGAACCAGTGCGAGTTACACAAAAAAACTCTAAGGCTATTTTGAAGAGCGTGAAATTCCCCACAAGGTCCATCAAAGCGATTTGCAATATTGTAAAAGCCGGGTAAGCATTAGAAATTTGAGAAAAAAAAATTTTTTTTACAGGCATTTTAAATGGTAAAACTTTAAATTTTTATTGTAAGTACTTAAAATTATTATTAAGAGCTCAAACTTAGTAAGAATTTTTTTTTCTATATGTAGATTAATATTTTGCATGAGCACCAAAAAAAAAAAAATTTGCGGAAATGAACCACCCTAATACACACTCACACACACACACACCCACACCCATACATACATACAGACATACAGACACCACCGCGGGAATAGTCAGGGAAGCTTCCTAGGACCTCAAAACGTTGAGATCTGATGAAAACTCGATTTTCGAGAAACGGGGTAAAAACAATAACTTCCCGATTTTTGAAAATTTTCAATTTTCTTAGCGGGAAGTTAAAAAACTTATAAAAATGAATTGTTTTTATGTTGTGATTCACGTGATCATCAAGTCAAATGTAAGGAGCAATTTTTAATTTTTGCTACTCCCAAGAATTTAAATAAATTGAGCTCATGTGATCGTTGGTATACTGATGGGACTTTCTGAGCTGTACCTACAATATTTTATCAAATTTACTCAATACACGGACTGATAAGGAGTAAAATAGTTCCTTTGGTATATGTGCTCATCACCGGTAAATCAAAGTTAGCATATATCAGCATTCTTCGTAAGTTATGTGAACTTGAGCCCCGTTTAAAACCCCAAATCATTATGGCGGACTTTGAATTAGCTTTTATGGCAGCTGTTAAGAAAGTTTTCCCAGATTATGATGTTAACCTTGTGGAAATATTTCTCTGAAAAAACTCTGAAAAGTCTCTAGAAGTCTGAATTAGACTTTTTGAAAGTCTTTCTTTCTCTGAAAAGACAGAAAAGTCTTACTATATCTGAATAACTCTGGCTAAGTCTGACAAGCTCTGAAGAAGTCAAATATTCTCTGAAATTTCGGACTTTCAAGAAGAGTTATAAAGACTTAGAAAGACTTTTTCAGATTTATTTTATCAATAATTAACACATAACAGAAAGACTTTTTCAGAGTTTTGAAGTGTGAAAAAGACTTCTTACCTAAAACTTGTTTAGTTAACTAAAATTATTCTAGTAAAAAATAGCTTTGCTATAATGTAGTAAATTAAAAACAATTATATTTTTTTAATCGCAAGTTTTATTGAATTAAAAAATATTATTTAATAATAATTTTTTTTTAGTGACATAATATTATAATACTTTTTACTATAAAGATGTTCTTTAAATACTAAACTTAGTAACACATATATTTGAATTCTCAAAACTACATAATAATAAATTATTATTTATAAACTATTCTAAAAATTTAAGCTTAAAAATATTTCTATATGATCCTACAGAAAATTACAAAAATAATATTACGATGAAAAATAAAAATTTTCACGGAAACTTTCGCTATACCGATTCTCAAAGCAGTTGACACTCGACCAAAATCAATACACTTCACTCAGCACTGATAGACGGATTTCTTAACATTTAAGAAGATTTCTTTGTCTTTAAGAAATCATTTCTTAAACATCATTTCTTAGTATTTAAAAAATATTTCTTTGTATTTAAGAAATATTTTTTAGTATTTAAGAAATATACATATTTCTTTGTATTTAAGAAATATTTCTTAAATACAAATAAATATTTTTTAAATACTAACAAATGATGTTTAAGAAATGATTTCTTAAATACAAAGAAATCTTAAATGTTAAGAAATCCTTCTATCAGTGTGGTGAAATAAAAGTAATTTTATTAATTCATCTTTATCTAACTTAAAAATAAAATAAAAGAGCAGAGTAAGCATCTTTTAGCAAGTTTTCTTCCTAATTAAAAGCAGACGCAGAAAAAAAAAGTAAGTCGTTCTAAAAGGGAAATGGTATTATAATTATTGATAGATTACACAGTTAGAAAATGTATGGTTGAAATTCTACATTTCGGCAATAGTTAAATATCTAGACAAACTTTTAATATATTCTTAAAGAAAATTAAATACTTAAAAACATAAATTTTCAAAAATTCATTCCTGCACGGAAAAAATGAAACACGACTGGTTCTCGGCACGAGACTCAGTCGTGCAGAAAATGGAAGAAAATGAGTTTACACCAGACTGAGTCGTGTGCCCACCCGAATGAGTCTAGGCAGCACATAACTGAGTCCTGTGTTGCACTAGACTCATTCGGTGCGCACACGACTCAGTCTGGTGTAAACTCATTTTTCTTCCATTTTTTCTGCACATGATTGAGTCTCGTGCCGAAAACGAACCAGTCGTGTTTCATTTTTCCGTGTGTTTGAAAGTTATTTAAGATTAAAATTGAAATCGTGATGCGGTATATTAATTTAAAAAAAAATATCTCAATCAGTTCAATCTTGAAAAATAACAGCTTTTTGAAAACGAATAGAAAAATCTTTTCATAAGTTAAAAATTTGGTTTGTGGGGTATAAAAATTTCTGGAAATTTTAGAAAATACTATCGATAGGGTACATAACAGATGAATAAGTTACAGCTAAATTCAGTACGGTTGGGTTAAGGTTGTAAACGTCGAACTGTTTTTTAGAACTTTGAATGGCTCTGTCTAGATATGTGTTCATCGCCTTTATATGGAAATTGATAACTTCTTTGGAAAAATTACGCTCTTTTAAAAAATGCCGATAATGTATAGATAGTAGTTCTACTTTTCTAGCATCTAATTTTTCACGGTCACTTGTATTCTTTTGTTTCCGAACGACTAGTTTTGAAATTGCATTTAGTCCCCATATTGCATGCGACATAATCTTTATAAACTTAGAAGGCTCAGTTCCATCAAATGCATTCCGGGATTCTGAGCTCGGTATATAAATATCGTCTCCAACATGAAACATATTATTTTCAAGATAATTGTAGGGATTATAACGGTCATGTTGTTGTTGTTGTTGTTGTTGTTGTTGTTGTTGTTGTTGTTGTTGTTGTTGTTGTTGTTGTTGTGGTTGTTGTTGTTGTTGTTGTTGTTGTTGTTGTTGTTGTTGTTGTTGTTGTCGTTGTTGTTGTTGTTGTTGTTGTTGTTGTTGTTGTTTTTGTTGTTGTTGTTGTTGTTGCTTTCGATAATGAGCTATTTTCAATCTTAATTCTTGATTTTGGCGTTTTAAATTTGCAATTTCCTCGTCCTTCTTTCGATTGTCCTCTAATAGTCCCGGCACCAATGGATTTGAGTCAACATTCTGAAAATGACATACATTGATTGAGTGATGTTACGAAATTTATCGCTTAATAATCGAAGTAATAAGTATAAACAAAATATTATATGAGAATCGATATTAAACTTACCGCAATATTTGCTAAAATGGGTCGGCTGTGATTTTTATCTTTATCTTTTGATATTGTTGGTGGATTCTGCGAAAATAACATTGTCATTAAAAAAAAAAAATATAGTAGATTTCACCCCTAGGGAGGGAAAGTAAAAATGTCTCAGATCGCATGTTATAGTCAACCGAGGCGAAGCCGAGACGTTTCTGATCTGAGACGTTTCTAACTTTCCCATCTTAGGGCTGAATATTATTTTGTTGTCCTTTGGGCGAAAAGCGACAACTTAGTTTAGCGCAGCGGGAGAAAAGTTGTCACTTTTCGCCCGGAGTGCAACAAAACAATATTAACGTTTTTTCTCACTCATTATAATTTCCCATTATATGAATAAGAGTTTAGTGTTTATGTTATTTTTTATTTTTACGAATGTACATTTTAAAGATAAATTGATCATTATTTTTGTCCGTTTTAGAAGCAAAGTTTACAATTGAACAAATTTACTGAAAATGTGTTTACTCAAAAGCATACAAAAGCTATTTATTTCAGCTTGAGAGCTCAAAATAATACACAAATTGTATTTATGAGCTCGAAAACGTCATAAGTGCAATTTCAAGCGTTGAGGTATAGAATTGGCAGGAAGTTGCAGAGATGACCTTCAGGGTCAACCATTTTCCTAATTTTTATTTTTGTTTTCAATTTATTTAATTCAAAGATAATGAGAACTTTATCACATTTTTAATAATAATATTGAACTATATTTCTCAATATTTATTTTATTCTATAAATCATCACCCAGACGTATGCCATCTAAGACAAATTGTTGATATATATAAACAGGTAAAAAGTTAACTTGACTCAAGAAAAAATTTTGAACTAAAAATATCACTTTTAATAGTTTGATCAACAAAGCAAGTAAAATTGATTTGAATTAGCAAAAATTTCTCGGATCAAGAATTTTTAACTTGACTCAAGATGATTGAACTCTTCAAAATGATATTCTTGCTTCATTAATTTTTTTTGAATCAAGTTATTTTTTATCAGTGCATGATTATAAAGAAAATTGCAATTTAGATATGCGGAGAAAATAATCATTAGAATAATTATGTAGATTTACATTAACTTTAATCTACATTGCTCTCTGGTCATCTTATAATCGGAGAAAATTTTGAATTTGTTCGTAAACTATAATATATCTTTTCATGGTTGCGAAAATTGCAGACTAATTTAATATGCAATTTGATATTTTATATTTTAACTAGCAGTTCACCCCGGCTTTGCACGGGTATTTAAAAAAAATTTCAACATTAATTATGATGTCATATAGCCTATGTTACTGGGGATAGTGTAGCTTCTCAACAGTGAAAGAAATTCGTTTCGGAGCCTATTCGATGCAAACAAACAAACAAACAAACAAACAAACAAACAAACAAACAAACAAACAAGCAATCAAATCTTTCCTCTTTATAATATTATTGTATTATATATATATTATATTATATTATATTATATATATTATATTATATATATTTTTTATTATATTATATTATATATTAAGGTGTGCCAAAATGTAACTTCCTCGATGGACCTCTTAAAATTGGAATTTTGAGTTCCGCTTTTAACATGAGTTGTGTTTGGGCATTTCCTGACATATTTTTGGCGTAGAAGGATTTGTTTGATTTTTATAGAATTTTTATTAGGAGTTTCGTTAAGCCATTTATTCTAGAATTTAAAAATTTCAAAATTTAGCCGAACTAAACTCCTGTTTAAAAATTCTACAAAAATCAAATAAATCCTTTACGCTCAAAATATGTCAGGAAATGCCCAAACACAACTCCTGTTAAAAGCGGAACTCAAAATTTAAATTTTAAGAGGTCCATCAAGGAAGTTACATTTTGGCACACCCTATTATATATATTATATTATATATATTATTTTATATTATAAGTATAGAAGTATAGATATATTTATAAATATTACATAGATGCATGTATGAAAAATATATCAAAAAGCATGTGGGTACTCAAATGAAAGCTCTTGATAAGTGTTAAATCGGAATAAGCTTATATCTTAAAAAATGTCACTCATTCAAATATTACATTGTATTTTGTGAATTATTGATATTCTTAAAGATATTAGCTTATTCTGATGGTACACCCATCGAAACTATTGACATTTTTGAAGATATAAGCCTACCTCGACATTGCATTGAGACCTTACATTTGAGTACCCACATTAATTCTTCATATATTTTATAAACTTATATATATTTATATATGAAAATGCATGTGGGTAGTAAAATGAAAGCTCTTGATGAGTGTAAAATTGGGATGAACTTATATCTTTAGAAATGTCAATAATTAAGAAATTATAGTGTATTTTGTGAACTATTGACATTTTTAAAGATATAAGCTCATCCCGATGTTACGGTCATCGAGACCTTTTATTTGAGTACTCACATCAATTTTTCATATATTTTACTTGCAGTCCATCCTGGCTTTGCACGGCTATTTAACAAAAATTTCAACATTAATTATGATGTTATATAGCCTATGTCACCCGGAGATAGTGTAGCTTCCCAACAGTGAAAGAATTTTTCAAATCGGTTCAGTAGTTTCGAAGCCTATTCGATGCAAACAAACAAACAAACAAACAAACAAACAAACAATCAAATCTTTCCTCTTTATAATATTAGTATAAAAGTATAGATTTAATATCAAATGTGTAGAAAAAGTGCGTTTTTTTTTTTTCAATTAATATAATTCATACATGGTGATTCAGAATTACTTTTACAACTAAAAAATTTAGAAAATGGGGACGATTCTAAGCATAAAGTTCCTCAGTTAATTTTAAAAATTTTAAGTTGTTTTTGAGTTATTCACCAATTGTATGTTAGAACTGGAATTTAAGAAAATATAAAAAAATGAATATTACAATTTGGCAACTTCGCAATAGTGAACTTCAAGTCATACATAAATTTTTGATTTATTTAAAAGTCTGAATTCTATAAAAATTCATAAGGATAAAACAAAACACGTTATCAATCTCGAAAATAATTTTTAGCATATTGTCTTTGCTACCTTTTTACTATTTCATTAATTAACTATAATTACAGGCATTTTTATATTCATGATAATAAATATAATATATATGGATTGCGGCAGGTTTGACGACCATTTTCGTTCGTGTACGGTATGTTTGACGACATTTGTCATGTTTGACGACTGTCGTCAAAACAAAAGCATACGATGGTAGTTTTCGCGACACCTCAAAACTGCCGTTTACTTCTAACGGCAGTTTTGACGACTGTGTATATGGATATACATATAAAGTATATACGTATATTTCTTTTATACGGTCGTTTCCGCGACATTACTTATAACTTTTGGCAGTTTCAATGACATTTCATAGTTAAATATCGAATATTAATCATGGTGTGGCATATTCAAATACAATATTTGGATATAAATGGTAGATTCAACGACGTTTTGAATTTTAAATGGCATATTTGACGACATAAGAGTGATGAATATATTAGCTATGAAGATTCTTATATGAACTGTAGATTTACCGGAATTTCAGAGTATTAAATATCAGTTTTCAGAATATATAATTTACTATGAAATGGAAAATTATATTTAATAACTAATTTAGCATTATTACTCAAAATTATTTAGGTTCCTTCCTGATTGTGTTATTAACCGACGGAACACGAGAAATAATTAATTGTAAAACATATTTGATGAGTTTGTAAAACTTAAAAAATTCTATCTATAAATCCGTCTATGAATGATTCTTAGAATTAAATATGAGTTATAGAATTTAACCTAATATTAACATATTTCTATTATTGTCAGTTATCAGACCATTATTACATGTCTATAAGCAGTCCATAATTTTGCTTTCCAGACTTCTTAGGAGTCCTGAAAGGAAAATGCAGATAGTGGCAAATTTCGTGACATGGCCAGAACAAACATTTCAGTTATCCTCTGCTTAGTTAACGGTGGTTATAAATGCTCACAATAATCAAAATAATGGCTAAATATCTCCAAGAATCAAATTAATTTTCTATCATTATTTCAATCAGAATGATGAATAGAATTTTAATTAAATTCTGCATTCAGTTAGTAAAATTGAATTATTCACAATCAAATTACAGTTTATACAAATGCATAGCAACAACATCGAAAAAGTTAAAAGATTCAACTACAATGAACGTTTATGCCATCAGTAATTTCATTGATTGCTTTAAGAATCTATACAATACTTTTTATCGTTGACGAGTGTCACTACAGGAGAATTTTCATGTCAAGAATGTAAATTAGTAAAGAAAAATCTGTCTATGGAATTTTAGGAAAAAGATAATATTTCATCGAGTTTCATGGAGTTATAAATAAGCTGTTGAAAAATTTGATCAAATCAATGAATACACTTTAAAAACTGTCTTTGAAGTATCGTTTAATTAAATAATGATAATTCAAGGACTGTCCTCAAAGTATCATTCACATACATAACGGTACTGTGAATACTGTCGTCAAAGTATTGTCCCATAAGATAATGATTACAGTTAAGATTTTTGCATATAATTTTAAATATTTATAGTTCAACGAGGAAAGTTTTGACTACATGAAAAATGTTTCGAAATTATCAATAGAATTATTCAATTTTCAATAACCATTATTTTCTGTGATTTTTCCAAAAATTTATGATTGCTAATATTGAAAATCGTAATTTTAAAATAGCGGCTTTCAAAATGATTTAAAGAAAAATTCATGAGAAACATTTTTTCAAAAGGTTCAATTTTTAACCGGTTTCTTTTCAAAAATATCTTGATACAATGAATACTTTTTCCGTAATATTAAAAACAAAACCATCCATCTTGAATAAGATTTTGAAAAATCTTATTAAATCAACAATAATACTTTGAAAACTGTCTTTGAAGTATCTTTTACTCAAATAATAATACTCTGAAGACTGCCATACAAGTATCATTGACTCAAATAATGATACTTTGAAAACTGTTTTTGAAGGATCGGTTACTCAAATCATGATACATCGAGAACTCTCCTCGAAGTATCATTCACATGAATAACAATACTTTGCATACTGTCGTCAAAGTATCGGCGGATAAAATAATGATTAAAGTAGAGATTTTTCAATGTAATTTTTAAAATTTGTGGTTCAACGAGAAAAATATTGATTACATGATAAATGTCTTGAAATTATCGATAGATTATTCAATTATCAGTTAAAATTATCTTCTCTCATTGGTCTAGAAATTCAAATCATTGCTAATTTTGAAAATCGTTATTTTGACATTACGGCTTTGCGAATGATTCTGAAAAAATCATAAAATAAATTTTTTTAAAAGATTCAATTTTAAACCACTTTTTCAGAAAAATTTCTTCAAATAATTAATTCTTTTTCCCTAATATTGAAGACAACACCATCGATATTGAATGAGATTTCGAAAAATTTTATCAAATCGATAATAATACTTTGAAAACTGTCTTGAAGTACCGTTTATTCAAATAATGATACTTTAAAAACTGTCTTAAAGTATTGTTTACTCGAATAATGATACTTCGAAGACTGTCTTTGAAATACTGTTTATTTAAATAATGATACTCCGAGGACCGTAGCATTACATTTATTAGTATATTGACAGTTGTGTTAAATAATTAACTTATTTCAAGAAGCCTGAGGAAGTTACGATACGTAACGAAACGTTGCTGAATTGGATAAAATAAATTAACACAAGAATAAATAATAGATCTGTATTAACCTGAACCTTTACTAATATAATTTTCTGCGATCTGATTATTTGGATAATACTTTTTGACTGAATTTTGTCAAGTGTCACCAAAGCTGCAACTATCGATAATAGTCTTACTGCTACAAAAACTGCCATTGCCATCATAATTGCCGTCGGTGGTGAAAAAAGCTGTCCAATCTGCCAAATTGAGCAAATTATGACATGTAAACTATCGTATACTTACATTGTGTCGTCAAAGCAACAACATCGGAAATGTCGTCGAAACGACCACATGTCGTGAAATATGCCAAATTGAGAAAATTACCACACGTAAACTATCGTATACTAACATAGTGTCGTCAAAGGAACAACATCGGAAATGTCGTCGAAACGACCAAATGTCGCGAAATATGCCGTTTTGGTTTTGTCGTTATATATGCCGTATATTACAAAACCTTTGATATCTTGTAAAAAATTATTAAAAAAACCGATGTATATGGAACAATAGAGGTATGAGAGAGCGATATAAAGTAAGAAAAAAATGTCGTCAAACCTGCCGCAATCCATATATATATCAGCATACAGAAATTACTCGATTTTACTTCTGCTTAATCAAATAAATACAGCACGTAAAAATTTCAGTTTTGGGAATTCTTATACCTAACCGGTTGAAATTGAAAGGAGAGAAAAACTTAATGACTAAAGGTTAAATAAATTTTAAACAAAATTAAAGTCAAATTAAAACAAAATTCAAGACAAAAATAAGACTAAAAGACAGAAAGTCTTGATTTTAGTCTTATTTTTGTCTTGAATTTTGTTTTAATTTTTACTTTAATTTTGTCTTACTTTTTATCTTTAATTTTGTCCTAAATTTTTTTAACTTTTTGTCTTTAAGTTTGTTTCTCCTTTTAATTTAAACCGGTTAGGTGTTAAAATTTCCAAAAATGAAATTTTCACATGTTATATTTATTTGATTTAACAGAAGTAAAATCAAGTAATTGCTGTATAATGATATTATATTTATTATCATGAATATAAAAATGCCTGTAATTATTGTTAATTATCGAAGTAATAAAAAGGGAAGCAAAGACAATTTGCTTAAAATTATGTTGGAGATTGATAACTTGTTTTGTTTTATACTTATGAATTTTTATAGAATTCGGACTTTTTAAATAAATAAAAATCAATGTATTATTTGAAGTTAACTATTGCGACGTTGCTAAATTGTAATATTCATCCTTTTTAATTTTTTAAATTCCAGTTTCCAATTCTCACATATAATTTCAATTTTTTAATAAAACTCTTGATTATTGAAATTTGTATATCATGAGAATTTTATTAAAAAATAAAATTTTTATCAACAGTAAAAGAACCAAATATTGACCAGGCAGCGTGAAAACTTAATTTAAAAAATCTAGTATTTTAATTTAATATTCAGGGCATAATTATTAATTTTTCATTATACTTGAAATAAATATTTGTGCAGGCACAAAAAAAATATACCAAATTTTTAGAATAAAAATAAAAGATATTTGTGTACAAACATTAGGAAGTTGTGAAAACTGGTAATTATTACTTAACCTTGCTATGATTGGTCATGAATGATCTATTTATTTATTTATTGGATTTATATGCTAGGGCTTAGCCAAATAGCAAATTGTACAATGTCTATAATATTTAATGAGTCATAACTAAGATTTACGTTTCAATTTATTTAAAATAAATTAGTTCAAAATCATTAACTAAAGATTTGTCCAAACAATTCAATATCAAATATTCATAACAACAATTGGCGTTATAAATTATCCATAGTACTTAATCTTGGTTTAATTTCGGCCATTTACTTTCTTTTTATTTTTTTTCTTTTATTTCGAATAACTATTTGGTTAATCAGTTCGAGATACTATTTCATAAAAGATTCATTTAATGGCTACAAAACTTATGTAAATTTAATAATTATATGGAAAAAGACTATTTTTGATTAGATAATTATTAATTTAAAAATTATAACTATAAAAAATCATAATACTTGCTTCAGCTCATAAGTTCTTCTTATAAATTTACAATTAATTTATTTAAATTGGTCAATATTTGGAAACTTTTCCCTATACTTATTTAAAAATTTTTTTCTCGAATTTCGCGTTCGTGGGATGAACGATTACAAGACTAAAAGATGGCATTTTTATTAGTAACACTTTATTTACATTCAGCAAATTGTCTTTAGAATTATTTGATTAATTCCATGGTTGACTTTTCCTTTATACACTTACAGCTACATTTCCAACACACAATCATTTTTGTTTTAAAAGTTTCAGATCAATTTGATAAATATTTTGCTATTCTATTATCTTTAAAATTTGTATGTCTGAGTAATCAATAAAATTGGAAAATCATCAGTTTCTTCTTCGAATAAAATCAATAATTAAAATTAAGTCAATCTTGATAGATATTCAAAATAATCATTTAAAAAATTGCTCATTTCTTAACTCATAATTAATTTATAAGAAATACTTAGTTATACCTTATTATTATCCTCATTTGTATCTTGGTCAGCAAAATTATTTTTATTGATAATAACAATTGGTTCAATGTATTGCTCTGATGGATCACCGAACATGTCATTTTCAGAGTCGGTCTCGCTAATGATACGACGATCCCTTCTCATTACTCTTCCATTTTCTTTATTATTTTCAGGATCAGACAAGTTTTCTTCAATTTCATCTTTTTCTGACAATGAGTCGTCACCTGAATGGGTGTCAGTAGTGATCTTAAACGAGATAAGTAATATTAATATACAATAAATTATTAAAACAACTAGTAACCTTAAGTATAGAAATCTTAACACTAGCTTATTTTTCTGATTATTTTACATACTTTTTCAGATTTTTCTTTTTGGATTTTTGATGAGCCTGAATTATTTCTTTTGTTCTTTGCATTTTAGTCTTCGATTCATTTTGTTTCTTGATCTGTAAGTACAAATTAACAAAAATTATTATTATATTAATAATTCTGCTGTGGAATATACAGCTATTAAGTTAATAAATTTTGTTTATACCTTTCTCGCTTGTTTAGCCTTAGTGACCGCCGATTTCTTGTCTTCATCATCATCTTCGGTAGACGTGTCCAGAGCTGAGGGGTTATTTATCTTCTGATCTCGGATACGCAGATTTTCATCCGACAGATCCTTTCTTGAATCTGAAATTTATCATAATGGTGTAAAAATAATTGTTTAAGGCAATATCCTTGATCATAGAATTGACGGTCAGAATTTTATAAAACTTGGCATACTAGTACATTATAATAAGATAATGAACCAGTTACATTTTTAGAGTGCTGCGGGGATCCATGAGAAAAATGTTGAGCTTTTAAAGTAATAGCGTTAAACATTAACTTTTGTGAGAAACTATATTCTTTTATTTTATTTTACAAAAAGTTACGTTCAGATTTCTATGAAAAATTTATTTAATGCAAAGAAATATCATATTAAACACTTGGCGTAATTAGAAGTTAATAGTCAGAGCATGTGACAGTAATAATTTATAAAAAACTTTCAAAAATTATCTCTTTCTTTCTTTCTTTAATGTGACTTTTTGTAGGAAAATCAACTGCGTAAATCGAATAAGGCTTTTTATAGAACATTTGACATTTTTAGTATCATGGGTGGTAACTTAAATAGCTAGTAAGTCTATAAAAATTTTTATCACTGATTAAGCAACGATCAGACGATTACATTCATTTTTACAAAAATAAAGGTATCGGATTATATTTTACTGACGGTATAAAATAATAAAGAAAAACAATAGTATATTACACTACAAGGGCAGAAAGTTTGAGATTCCTGCACTGCGCGCCATGATGCCCGAGGCGAAGCCGAGGGCATCATGGCGCGCAGTGCAGGAATCTCAAACTTTCTGCGCATGTAGTGTATACTATTTTTCTTACTATGCTGGTCGAAAGTACGAGGTTCCAGCTACGATTTCGCGGCAGAAAGCCTCACATTCACGCCGTGGTCGAGTCGCGCATGCGCTCTACGGCGGGGAGCCGAAAAGATGTATTCATGCACTGACAACGAGATACGAGGCGGCAGAAAGTCCGAAAGTCGGTAGTCGCGTTAGTCGCGCTCACTCTATTACTTGTGTATACAAGCCTAACCTTACTTGTGATTGTTATAAATGTACATTTATCTGTCTTGTTATGTGTCAATGATTTTAGGTTGAAACTAAGTTAATTACAGAAAATGAATATTTATTTTAATGAAATGAGACTTGTTAAATATTTAAATTACAAAAAAACGAGAAATATTTTTATTCTGATAGATATTCTCAAATAAATAAATTCATTATTGAACAAGTAATTATTTGAAAAAATACACAAACAGATTTTTCGGAATTTTTTATGTATTTTACGATTATGATTTCATTTTCTGTTTTTTTTTGTTTTTTTTATTCTTAAAATCAGAGTTAATTACTAATATATTTAAAACTTTAAATTTATTTAATTAATTTTAAATTTTTTCTCAAAATAAAGTAGTAATATGATAGATTATATATTAATATCTTTATTGACAGGTGTATTTGATGCCTGCCCCCGACCAGCAGCACTCGCTTCGCTCGTGCCGCAAATGTCGGGGGCAGGCATCAATTTTTTCGGCTTCGCCTCAGGCACATGGCGCGCAGTGCAGGAATCTCAACTTTCTGCCCTTGTAGTGTAATATACTATTTCTTGCTATGCGGTCGAAAGTACGTTAAAAATTGCGTTGAAAATTGATGCCTGCCCCCGACATTTGCGGCACGAGCGAAGCGAGTGCTGCTGGTCGGGGGCAGGCATCAAATACACCTGTCAATAAAGATATTAATATATAATCTATCATATTACTACTTTCTTTTGAGAAAAATTTAAATTTAATTAAATAAATTTAAAGTTTTAAATATATTAGTAATTAACTCTGATTTTAAGAATAAAAAAAAAAACAAAAACAGAAAATGAAATCATAATCGTAAAATACATAGAAAAAAAATTCCGAAAAATCTGTTTGTGTATTTTTTCAAATAATTACTTGTTCAATAATGAATTTATTTATTTGAGAATATCTATCAGAATAAAAAATATTTCTCGTTTTTTTTTTTTGTAATTTAAATATTTAACAAGTCTCATTTTATTAAAATAAATATTCATTTTCTGTAATTAACTTAGTTTCAACCTAAAATCATTGACACATAACAAGACAGATATGTACATTCATAACAATAACAAGTAAGGTTAGGCTTGTATACATAAGTAATAGAGTGAGCGCGACAAACGCGACTACCGACTTTCGGACTTTCTGCCGCCTCGTATCTCGTTGTCAGTGCATGAATACATTTTTCCGGCTCCTCGTCGTAGAGCACATGCGCGACTCGACCACGGCATAAATGTGAGGCTTTCTGCAGTGAAATCGCAGCGGGAACCTCGTACTTTCGACCAGCGTAGTAAGAAAAAACTTTAAATGCTTAAGTGATTTTTAAGATACTCTATTGATGTAAATAACAATTGTTTCTAGCCTATGAGAAGCATTTTTAATCTTTCAGGTTATTGTTTCTGGTTCTTGCAGTCAAAAACTTTAATAAGCTACGGTTATTGTGCGATTTGAAATAATAATGTAGAAATTTAATTTTGACAATTTTGTTAAATTTTTTTTCTTCGCAAGCTTGAAAGCATTTTCTTTCATTTAAAGCAATGCATGTATTAAATAACCTATTGTTTTAGCTTCAATTAGCTTTTTCGTTGGCCTTTTATATTAATTTCATGCTAAAATATCGGACAGAGAGTTAAAAGGCAATAATAGAGACTAAAAATATCTACGATCAGACTCTTTCATAAATGTAAAACAAAAGAATTTTATTTACTCTTTGTATAAATTTGGAAAAAAAAAAAAATTGTTTGTCTGTAAAGTCGGTTTACGGATGATAGTTTTACGTGATAACGTCTTAAAGAAACATTGATGAAAAATTGAGTACTTTTATAAATTAAATTGAATTATTATCACTGAATTATCATGTTTTGTATTTGAAAATTTAAAAATTTTAAATATTTAAAATTATTTTAATAAAGAATAAGTATTTTAATACTATTAATACATTGATAATTAAAAATTGATATAATTATTATTGATATAATAAATTAAATTAAATTGATATAATAATAATAATAATAATAATAATAATAATAATAATAATAATAATAATAATAATTTGATAATTGATATAATTATTATTATTTATAATTAATATTAATTATTTTATTAATTTATCGTCTATAGTTATTATTAATTTATTTATCCATAATTAATATTAATTATTAATTTATCAATAATAATAATAATAATTTGATATAATTTGACATAAATATTTTTAAAACTGGTTAAAAACATAAATTGTTAATTTTCAAATATTATTTACAGTTTTTGCAAATTTAATTTAAGTAATTTGTTTAAATATTAACGAAAAATTAGTTATAGAACAATATTTGAACTATTAGCTCTGACGTCACGCGAGACGAGAGATATATGTGTTACAAGCCAACGCTTAGGCCTCTCTATCGTTTGTTTTATCGTGTCTCTCTATTGTTTGTTGCGCGCTCTCGCTTGCACGCACAGGCTCAAAGCTTCTAGTAAAAGCTTCTAAAAATTCCCACAATTACAATTTTTTTTAATTATTCACATAAAATTTTTTACTAAATGTCTTTTACAACAATTTAATTGCTATAAAATTCTAAAAAATTTTTAATGGTTATCAACTTCAGCGTCTTAAAATTTTTTATTTTTAGTTAAGCATGAAACATTTATTTATGCCTCAAACAATTAAAAATTCTATTTAACTTATATGACATTAAAGATTGCAGTTACTTGACCATTTTTTAATTTAATTTAACAATTTGATTTGTTCTGAAAAATTATTTTGAAAAAATTGTATTTTTAATTATTTCAAATTTCTGCATGTCAGTTTTTGCGGTAATTTATTTCTTAAAAAATTTAAAAACTATCAAATATCTGCTATTTTAATTTTCATTTTAATGATGGCTTACCTGATAAACGTAAAATGACACATTTGAATCCTTCGTTGTCTTTGTTGTATCTATACACATTGTTTTTAGTTAAAACATTGTATTCACTGAAATTAAGAATGTAGCAGGTTTCGACAATAACTTTTTATTGTTGTCACGAGGAACTTTACCAATGCAAACTTCATTTTATATGAAAATAAGTATTTATTTAATGAAACCGAAATATACTGCACGGCACACGGCACAGCAATACACGTTAAAGAATACACCCGATAAAGCGATCCCAAGAAAGTACAAATGAATCGTAAAAGCGCGTCTGTCCGTCACCGAGCACTGCAGTTTAATGTGCGTCTGCTGTGTGTCACTCAGAAGTAGTCAACCAAACTAACGATATCCCTCCCACCCCTTCTCCCCCTTCGTTAGCCGCGTCTCCGATGAGTTATTGTAAAAGTCTTTGTAACTGCGGAAGTAAAGAAAATGCTACCACCGGATTATTGTTACACTTTCTGTTGTTACACTTGTTTGTAACATATACATACGTATTTTTATATTTATAGTTTTTAGTGATTTAGCTAACATGAGATATTAAACAAGCTTAACATAGAAAAAAATTTTGTAGTGTCTTTATGATAATTACTGATATTTATTTATTTAGTTAACTACTACCAATCTTTTAAATTAATGAATGGATTCTTGATTTTATATTTAAAAAATTAAAACTTTTGAATCTTTAAATTTATATTAAATATAATATATATTACACTACGTAATTATATGTATTATTATATGGTATTTTTACAACTGTGCTATATTCTAAATAATATAGATTATCATGAAAATTTTTTAAAATTAAAGAGAAATTTAACGCAACAACAAATCGTACGATTTCCCCGTGCATGTATAAGGGAAAAACTGATTTTTAATTAATATAAGTTTTTAAAAATTATTTTTCGTTTGTAAGTAAATAATGGATTTAACTAAAGATAACATTATTAAGTTGTAGAAAAATTTTTTAATTTTAATTCTTAAAAAGTAAAAATCACGTTTTGTAGATTTAAAAATAAAAATAATAAATTGGACAATTTGTTTCAATCATCTTCCTGGTTCATCATAAATCAATGGAAAAAATTTTTTTTTTTTTTTTAAACAAAGTATTTTCGGTTGGTTAATACCAATTTTCATCGATTTTTAACGTGATAGTGCCTTATAAATCGATGAACACCGACTGCACGCATGAAAAAGTATCACGTTCCGCCTGAGCCTGAGCCTGCAAGCGAGCGCGTGACACACTCATCTCTCTTCTCCCGCGACGCCAGAGCATAAAATGGGCAAAAATTGTAAATAATGTTTGAAAATTAAAATTTGATGTTTTTAACCAGTTTTAAAAACATTTATGTCAAATTATTTTTATTAATAATATTAATTATAAATAAATAAATTAATTACAATTATAAACGAAAAATTAAAAATAATTAATAATAATATTAAAAATTGGTTGTCTGTAAAGTCGGTTTACTAATTTTGTGAAATGCGAAACCCCTCAAATTGTAAATAATTAAAAACAAGATTCTAAAATTGTTTATTATGAACAATAAATTAATGTGAACTTTTAGAATTACTAGACATAACACGCTCGCTTCGCTCGCCTTCATTCTTTCAAAATTCCCGCCATTATCTCAGTCGACCAATCAACAACCGAATAAAATAGTCACAGAAGTGACGTAAAACGACACAACATCCGGCCATCAACTTTTTAGAAGAGGATTAATGTTAGTTTTGTGTGGTGAGTGACAAGTGCAATTTAAAAATGAAGCGAGGTCCATATAAATTATACTTGAGTTCGGACGGTAACGGCATTATGCCTCGGTCAACATTTTATGATAAATTGAAAAAATATCGTCTTGATGTAAGTAAAAGTAATTTTTATAGCAAAAATTTCTATGAATATTTATGTTTACAAACATTTGACAATTTAAAGAACTTTTCTTTACCAACAGACATTTGGAAATGTATGAATACAATTTTTGTAAATAATTTTTTAATAGTGTTTTCTTTGTTTAAATACCGAAAAAGTTGCCAAATGTGTACTAATTTCAGTATTATAAAAATTTTTCATTATCAAAATAAGTATCAGATGAATAATGAACGAAAAAATGTTTTTAAGCATCAGATATATTTAAGTTTTTAGGATTTAAACTATTCACTTTTTCATCATTAACCAAATTGATTTATACATATGAATATATGTTTCTTTAGTTTCTTACAGTGGAAGGTTTTTGATTATTTCCAATTTATGTATAACAAAGGACCTCCCCAATAAGTTAATATATAAGAACATAAATTGATCTTCTATATTTTTTTTCTGTTTTAATGTAATATTATGTTCGTTTTAGAATTTATATAACATGAATATCGTCATCAAACTTATTATTTTATCTTGATGAAAACTTAAATTTTTTAATTAATGATGTAGGCTGTAAATGAAAACGAACATAATCTGGAATCTCAAAAGTTTCGGATGATGACAGTCAATTACTTATGGAAGCTGAGAATGACAATTTAATATCTCCAGCCTATCAGAGAAGTCAAAACCTGATGAATATGGAACAAAATATATTTTTTCTGACAGTGAAGACGACGAAGATATTGAAGAACGAGAGCAATGGTTTGACGTAAGAGAAACAAATTTCTTAAATATAATAAATTAAATATAAATGGCAGTTACTAACCAAAAAAATTTTTATTAGGCTGAAGATTTACCTCAAGTAGGAAATGGATGTTCAGATGAGAAAGACAGTGATGTAAGTTTAAATTTATAATGAACTACCTCTCTCAACTATAATATACTTTTTCTGCTTTTGTATTCTGAAACGTTATAGAGATGATTAAAATGATTAATTTCTATTATTGATTTATTTTTCTGTTATGCTTATAAACAAAATTTCATATTCCATAAATTTATAAACTTGTAATTAAACTCTATACAAATATTTATTTGATTGAACTACAGGAAAGCAATTAAAATTTATATAAAAATTTTTCAGTCAATTTAGTGCTAAAAATTTTTTCTTTTGACTAACAAAATAAATTTTTTTTTTCTTCAATCGAAATAAATTCTCAAAAGGGTAGAAATTACCCGAGTTTTATTTTACAAGATTTATAAAATTTGAAAATTTATTAAAACTTGAAAAAATCATATTACTTGTCCTGGTTTTCATTGAAATTTTTAAGACATAAATGTGTGGAGTATCATACAATGTTTCTTTCTGTAAAAGCATGGAAAACTGACCAAACTTAAGAAATATCGTTAAAACATTTTTCATGAATATCGGAAAATTTTGCTACTTTCGTGGTTACTTTAAATTAACAACTTAAGAGTGATATGACAATTGTTTTACATTTTAATTTTTTAACAAATTTCATATTAAAAATATAATAATAGAAAAAAATTTCGATACGTGAATTTTTAGAATTTTTTAATTTTCATAGAGGTATAGTATTTAATAGATTAGCGGTTAAAAATATTGTTAAAAATCTGCACGCTAACAAAAATTTTTTAATTTGATACCGCGAAAAACATTGATATAGAAATTTGTCAGTTCTTTATAAATGGTTTATAAATCCGATACAAAACTGAATAAATAAAAAATTTTTTTTCCGTTACTTGATTGTTTGATTATTTATAGCCGAAAAGCAATAGATCCCAAATCATAATAATTTTGTTTTTCAAAAACTCTATTGATAAGATAGTAATGACAGATTATAGTGTGTAATAATAATAATATTGTTTTTTCTAGACTTTTTCCAACCGTCATGAAACTGATGATTGTTATAATCAACCACTCTGTCAATGTACATCAGTTACTCGTGGAGAAGCATTGATGATGACACTCTCGCTTGGTGCTCAGGAGTCCTTAACGTGGAAAACTATAACTAGTATTTTATCAATGATTAATACATTATTTGGAGGTAATGTGGTTCCAGCATCCAAATATAAATTATTTAAAACCTTAGAATTGAAGAACAGTAGCTTCTCACGACACATGTATTGTAATGAGTGTTTCTTCTACTTTGGAGTTCAGTCTACTTCTAGCGCTGACGATTTTGTTTGTCCGAATTGCGATAAAAATTTCAATCCATCAAATGTACCTTTTTTCTAACGCTGGATTTTGCTAATCAATTAAAACATATTTTTGAAAATTCAGAAATTCAAGAAGCGTTATTAAAACGCATCGAATGTGAAGATAATGAAGAAGGAAATGAGTTGAAAGATATAAACGATGGAAAAGTTTATAAGAAATTATTGAGTTCTGAATCGGAAAATCTTCTGTGTAATAAATTTAATTTTTCTTACACTTTCAACACGGACGGCTGCCAATTAGCAAAGTCGAGTAAGCTTTCAATTTGGCCAATTTATATAACTATCAATGAATTGCCGCCAAAATTAAGATCAAAAATCTCATTATGACTGGTATTTGGGTAGATAAAGTAGAGCCAGACATGAATCTATTTTTGAAACCGTTTGTTGACGAAGCAAATGATCTATCTAAGACTGGTTTGCAGTGGAAATTGGGAGAGCAAACTATTACAAGTAAATTTATCCCATTGTGTGCATGTTTTGATTCAGTTGCGCGGTGTAAAGTATTGAATATGAAACAATACAATGGCAAATATGGATGCACGTTTTGTGAGCATCCTACAGAAAGCGTCAATGGCTATCGGAAATTCCCAATATCAGTGGATGTACCAGTAGATAGAACTGATGAGTCTATAAAAATCAAATGGTATTAGCAAGTACAAATAAATATGAAGAAGATGTTAAAGGTGTGTGGGGTCCATCGCAATTAATGAACCTGAATTACTTCGACTTAGTTGACGGAATGTCTCCTGATTATTTACATTCAATTTTACTTGGAACGATTAAGCAACATACAGAATTATTGTTTTCTTCGTTCGGGAAAGAATATTACATAGGAAATCCTAATCATGTGGAAATAATTAATGAAATACTATTGAAATTTAAACATCCGTCATCAATAACACGTTCGCCTCGAGACATCAATGAGAGAAATATGTGGAAAGCTACTGAGTGGCGTTCGTGGTTGCTTTTCTATTCATTACCATGTTTAAATCAAATACTTCCACAGAAGTACTTAGATCACTTAGCGTTACTAGTAGAGGCTGTGACAATCCTGTTAGAGGAAAAATAACAAGTGAAATGCTGGAAATTGCAAATGAACTTCTCATCCGATATGTTTGTTACTATCAAGAGTATTTTGGAAAAGAACATATGACATACAACATACATTTACTTTTACACATGGTAAAAAGTGTTATGAACTTAGGTCCTTTATCGGCACACAATACTTTTTGTTTTGAAAATGAAAATCACTTCGTTCTGAAAATGAAAAAGTCCGACTCATGTAGGTCTGCAAATTACGAGAAAGTATTTCTTCCACAAGTCACTTCCTCTTCTGAAGCAACGTTTTAAACTTAGTGAGGCATTTGAAAAATTTTGCGAGAGAAATCTATCAGGTCGACTAAAAAATACATTGACAGTTGGTGATTGCGTTTTAGTTGGAAAGGGTAGTAAATACAATTTAAGTGTGGTAGAAAAGCAAGCAATTGATTTTACTTCAGATGAATGTATTTCTTACAACAGATTAATTTATAATAGAAACCGTTATACCTCAGAGAGCTATCGAATATGTCAAAAAATTAACGATACAATAATTATGTTGAAAAATGGTAATAACGGAGTGATTACAAATATTTGTTGCTTTAATAACGTGAACGGAAAAGAAGAAATAATTATATTTTATCGAGAAATCAAACACACCGGAAAGTTTTTTTCACTCTACTCAAAACGTAACTGTCCATAACATTTATGAGTGCCATATAACTGATATTATACGTGTATGCAAACCAAATTCAATAATACGACCAGCAATATTACAGAAGATTGGGGAATCAAATTATTTAATAAATATACCGAAAGGGTGTGATGGTGATTAAATAATGTATCTAATATCTAAAACTTTTTCAGTAGTAAAAAGAATTGCTGCAATGAAAAAATACTGTAAAAAGAAAAGTACTAATGAGAATACTCAAATATTATGAGTATCCATGAAAAAACGGACTAATTAATTAATAAAAGTGTGAAATTACAGATAAGAATATACGTTTCAATTACAAAAATATCAAGAAATTATATTCTCTGATAAAAATTATACTTCAACTCAATTCGAAAACTTTCTGTTGTAAAAGGTTTAATATTACTTATCATTATAATTTTTATAAAATATGTTTAAGTTACTAAAAAGTCATAAAGTTTTACAAATTAAACGTTGGAAATATCATTTTTCAATCAGACAAATAAATTTTTGTTTATTGTCATTAGTCAGAATAAGGTTGTATAGTAATTCTTACTTAATTAATATTAATGAACGATTTTTATATTCATATAAATAACGCTCTGAAGTATTGGATATAGATAACACTGTATTTTATGAATAGAATATCGCATTAGTAATACTAAAGGGCGTACATCAAAACAAAATATATTTATTTTCAATTAAAAATGAATTAATAATCAAGAGAAATAACGAAATTTAAAATTTTCTTCAATGCTTCTAAATACTTTGAATATGTTTTAAATTTCTTCTCTTACGAAGAATGAAAAACTCAAAAATAAACTTTTGGGATCTGAAAACGTTGAGATAACATTAAAGTTGTGGTTTTAAAATGTAATTAGCATCGATCATTTCTGGATTGATCGATTTTTATAGAAAAAACTTCAAAAGTTCATTTTATGAAGCAAAAGTTAAAAGATGAAAAATAAATTTTTTCTTTAAATAATATATTTTTTCTTTAAATAATATATTTTTTCTTAAAGCTAATAAATGGTCGTATCGAAAAAAAATTGACTTCTCATGATTTTTGCAAACTTTTACTAACTTTTAAGTTACGAAAAAAATTTCTTCGAAAGTATAAGAATTCTTAAGAATTAAAAATGTTAGAAAAAATTAAAATATTGTTATTCCTAATACGTTTTGATTTGTTGTTTCAATTTAGCTTTGGAATAAGCAAGGCCATGTTAGTTACTTACATTAACATCATTAATAATAGTAGAAAATAAAATAACGGTAACAAAAATATTGAGTACACTGATACTATATTTTTTACTATAATATAATTATAGTATAAAATATATTTTAATTTTCATAAACAACAACTATATTCTAATTAATTTTAATTTGGCTGGTGAGTTGTATAAAAAGAAATAAATAAAAATAATTAAAGTTAAGAATCATTATGTATATTCATACACTGATAAAAAAAAAATTAACTTGATTCAAGAGCCAAATCTTAAACTAAAAATACCATTTTGAAGAAAATTATTTTCTTGAGTCAAAAGATTAAATTTCCGAGTTGAGAAATTATTCTTGGTCTAAGAAAATTTTTTGTTTAAAAATTTATTCTCTTGACTCAAGAAAATCATTTTTATCAAATGGTATTCTTGGTTCAAGTTTTTAACTCTTAAGTCAACTTAATTTTTTATAAGTGTAGTGACTTTAGCAACAAAATTATAACGTTGCCTGAAATTCATTATATGTTTATCAAATTTAAAAATATTAGAACCTATCGATATGATGGTGACAGTGATTGAAATATAGCACGAATTGTTGTATTTTTTATACTTAAATTAATATCAAGCATAAGTTATGACATCTACAAATTCTATACTTAAAGTCGCGAGATTAAAAAATAGAGACGAAAAATTCCCACCTTATATTTATTTATTTATTTATTTATTTCTTTACATAAAGACCCAACAGCATATGCCAATAACAGGGTCACTAGAGTATAACTTTATAGAATATAACGTCCTTTTACAATATTTTATTTTTTTTTTTCATTACAATATTTTTTTTTTTTTTTTTTTTATATATTAGTAAAATACAAAGCGGAAATAGAATATAAAGAAAATAAAGAAAAAAGAAAAGAAATATGAATATATAAATATGATTTTTCCGAAAAATGTCTTTTCTACTGCTGATTTATTCAATAAGTCTTTTTAATTCTTAGAAACTCTTCTTTTTGCTTGGTTTTTAAATAAATATCAGTAATTATCATAAAGACACTACAAAATTTTTTTCTATGTTAAGGTTGTTAAATATCTCATGTTAGCTATATCACTAAAAACTATACATATAAAAATACATATGTATATGTTACAAACAAGTGTAACAACAGAAAGTGTAAAAATAATCCGTTGGTAGCATTTTCTTTATTTCCGCAGTTACAAAGACTTTTACAATAACACATCCGAGACGCGACTAACGAAGGGGAGGGAGGGAGAGATATCGTTAGTTTGGTTGACTACTTCTGAGTGACACACAGCAGACGCACATTAAACTGTAGTGCTCGGAGACGGACAGACAGGCTTGGACAGGCTTTTACTATTCATTTGTATTTTCTTGGGATTAGATCTTTATCGGGTGTGATCGGTAACGTGTATTGCTGTGCCGTGTGCCGTGCAGTAAATGTCGGTTTCATTAAATAAAAACTTATTTTCATATAAAATGAAGTTTGCATTGGTAAAGTTCCTCGTGACAACAATAAAAAATTATTGTCGAAACCTTTTACATTCTTAATTTCAGTAAATACAATGTCTTAACTAAAAACAATGTGTATAAATACAACAATGGCAAGGAACAATTCAAATGTGTCATTTTACGTTTATCAGGTAAGCCATAAGTAAAATGAAAATTAAAATAGCAGATATTTGATAGTTTTTAAATTTTTTAAGAAATAAATTGCCGCAAAAATGACATGCAGAAATTTTAAATAATTAAAAATACAATTTTTTCAAAATAATTTTTCAGAACAAATCAAATTGTTAAATTAAATAAAAAATGGTCAAGTAACTGCTACCTTTAATGTCATATAAGTTATATAGAATTTTTAATTGTTTGAGGCGTAAATAAATGTTTCATGCTTAACTAAAAATAAAAAATTTTAAGACACTGAAGTTGATAAACATTAAAAATATTTTTAGAATTTTATAGCAATATAATTGTTGTAAAAGACATTTAATAAAAAAATTTTTTGTGAATAATTAATAAAAAATTTTAATTGTGGGAATTTTTAGAAGCATTTTTTTTTATTGTAATAAATTTATAATAAAATTAAAAGTGTGAGAATTCGTCCGATGAGGCACGGGCACGGGCCCATACATATACACTATACCCGTGCGGATATTTCAGGCACAGTTGTTAGTTGACTGTTAACAAATGACAGTCATCAGCTAACTGCAATATCAAAAATTTTTACAATTGAGCTCAATTAATTTTTTTTTCTCAAGTAACTTTTATAGGTATCACCTTGTAAGTTAGCCTGAATCTTACTATTCTAATAATAATATTAATATGAAATAGATGAACACAAAAACATAGGTAAATGATATGAATGGGAACGATTGAATTTATCAAGATTTATAAAGATAAATTTTGAAAATTTTTAGATTCTTCTTATGAGCCACGGATTTAAAAACTATTTTTATCAGTTTTGTTAATGTACAGACATTTTATGTTTATCCAATATAAATTTTGTTTTAGATTTTTTTTTCTACGTCAATTTCTTTCTAAAATATCCGAACTTTAATTAAGACGGATACCACTTGTCTGTAGCTATTAGTAAAACAACTATTACTGACCGTATAAAAAGTTAAAGGGCAGTGTGAAAAATTGGAATTTATTTAGTGTGATTCTGACGTTTATTATGCGAAAAAAATTTTTAGAATTTTTAAATTGACTAATAGAGAAATTTACAACAAATAAACATTAGAAATGAAAATGTTTTTTTTTTTTTTTAATATTTATAAAAAAAGTGTGTGCGTGTAACCTTTACGCGCGATTGAAGTAAAACTTCTTTGGCGTTGACGGCATATATCACTGAAATATTATTTCCGCCAATTATATTCGGCTCCCCGCCTTTATTAATTCTGCCAAAATTTCTCAGCAAAAATTTCTCACAATTTTTTACAATTAAGTACAATTATTTTTTAAAAAAAAAAAACATTAACATGGACCTTTTATCATGGTTCTTGTGTGAAAAAATATTGTACAAGAAATTATTGCTGACAATTTTTGTCGCGAGAAATTTTTGCAAGAGAAAAAGAGACAATCACCGATATTTAGCATAATATTGTCAAGATAATTTAATGGAGATTAATTTGACACTTTTCAAAAATTGATTTAGTTTACTAGAAAAGGAAAAAACCTTAAAATAGTTAAAAAATTTTCCTGTCCGTCATGTATGAAACTCTGAAAACACTAGATCTTGCGAAAAAATGCATCAATTGAGTTAAAATTTTTTTTTTAATTCTTTAGGATAATTGTAGGCCACCGAATGCGAATGGCTAGGTAATTCAGTGTCATTCATGTACAATTAATAAAATAAAAAGCCAGAAGACTGTATATGTACAGTAAAATTAACATGGATGGAGATATATCTATACAAATTATGTTCATTTATTTCACCAGGGGCGCCTGTGTGTTACCTTGCTAGTACAGCTGTATCTTAGGCAACTAATTTTGAACGACTTATGTTTGTTTTTTTTTTTTTTTTTTAATATTTCATAATTAAATGAGCATTATGAGTCGTACACATTTAGATTTTCCAAATTGAATTTTATAGAATGTCGCAATCGTCAGAAAATGTATTAATAATTTATTTATTTCCAAAAGTAATAAATAAACAAGTATATTTAGAAATTTTCAAAAAACTTTGCAATTAAAAATAATTTTTTAAAACTGTTGAATTTTTATTCACTTTGCTATTCACAATTGATCTGTTTTAAAATATTGGAAATAAAGAATCCTAATTAATTATGATATTTGCCACTAGCTGGCGCATAAGTCAAGAAGCGTGGAGTATATGACATTTACTTACGACCAATCCAAATTATTATTTTTAAATGGCGGAAACTACACAGACTATAGTAAGCGTTACTTCCATCAGAAAAAAATCTAAGTTACTCCATAGTTGCGCCTAAAGAAGTTTTACTTCAAAAATTTTTTTTCAATTCATTCAAGATACTAAAAACATTTTTTCATAATTTTGAAATTCGAAAAATAATATTTAATCTAAGGAAGAAAATGTATTATTGACTTATGGCAAATACTAAGATTTTTAAATTCAAAATTTATTTCAGTCAGTATTTGTAAATATGCGGTATATTTATTGAAAAGACAAAAAAATCAATATTTCTTTTTTCTTTTCTTTTTTCTAATTTATACAAAGAGTAAATAGAAGTCTTTTGTTTTACATTAATAAAAGAGTCTGATCGTAGATAATTTTTAGTCTCTATTATTGCCCTTTAACTCTCTGTGATTGATTGACAGAATAAAAATGGTCAAAGACTAATAATTATTATTTAAGTGAGAAGTCAGATATTTTAGAAAGAAATTAATATAAAAAGGCCAACGAAAAAGCAAATTGAAGCTAAAACAATGGGTTATCTAATACATGCATTGCTCTGAATAGAAGAAAATGGTTTCAAGCTTGCGAACCAAAAAATTTAACAAAATTGTCAAAATTAATGTTTTACATTATTATTTCAAATTGCACAAGAACCGTAGTTTATTTAAGTTTTGGACTGCAAGATCAAGAAACAAGAACCTGAAAGATTAATAAAAATGCTTCTCTTAGGCTAGAAACAATTTTTATTTACATCAATTGAGTATCTTAAAAATCACTTAAGCATTTAAAGTTTTTGTTTCCCTTTATTATTTTATACCGTCAGTAAAATATAATATGATACCTTTATTTTTGTAAAATGAATGTAATCGTCTGATCGTTGCTTAATCAGTGATAAAAATTTTTATAGACTTACTAGCTATTTAAGTTACCACCCATGATACTAAAATGTCAAATGTTCTATAAAACTCTCACATGCTCTGACTATTTACTTCTAATTACGCCAATTGTTTAATATGTTATTTCTTTGCATTAACTAAATTTTTATAGAAATCTGAACGTCACTTTTTGTAAAATAAAATAAAAAATATAGTTTCTCATAAAAGTTTATGTTTAACGCTATTACTTTAAAAGCTCAACATTTTTCTCATGGATCTCCGCAGTACTCTAAAAATGTAACTGGTTTATTATCTTATTATAATGTACTAGTATGCCAAGTTTTATAAAATTCAGACCGTCAAATTCTATGATCAAGGATATTGCCTTAAACAATAATTTTTACACCATTATGATAAATTTCAGATTCAAGAAAGGAACTGTCGGATGAAAATGTTCACGTCCGAAATCCGAAGATAAATAACTCTTCAGCTCTAGATACGTCTACAGATGATGATGATGGAGACAAGAAATCGGGGGCCACTAAGGCCAAACTAGTGAGAAAGGTATAAAAAAAATTAATTAACTGAATAATTGTATATTCCATAGCAGAATTATTAATGTAATAATAATTTTGTTAATTTGTGCTTACAGATCAAGAATCAAAATGAATTGAAGGTTAAAAAGCAAAGAACAGAAGAAATAATTCAGGCTTTTCAAAAATCCAAAAGGAAATTCTGAAGAAGTATGTAAAAATCAGAAAAATAAGCTAGTGTTAAGATTTTTATACTTAAGCTTACTAGTTGTTTTAATAATTTATTGTATATTAATATTACTTATCTCGTTTAAGATCACTACTGACACCCATTCAGGTGACGACTCATTGTCACAAAAAGATGAAATTGAACAAAATTCGTCTAATCCTGAAAATAATAAAGAAAATGGAAGAGTGATCAGAAAGAAACGAATCATTAGCGAGACCGACTCTGAAAGTCATATGCTCGATGATCCACCAGAGCAATACATTGAACCAATTGTTATTATCAATGAAAATAATTTTGCTAACCAAGAAGAGAAGGATGGGAATAATAGTAAGGTATGACTAAGTATTTCTTATAAATTAATTATGAGTTAAGAAATGAGCAATTTTTAAATGATTATTTTGAATATCTATCAAGATTGATTTAATTTTAATGTTATCACTAACAATAGCGTCATGCATTGATTTTTATTTCCCAAAATTTCTGGCTATTTTTATAAATATTGGTATAGTACTTTTGTTGAAATTAAAAGTTAAAGTGAGCAGAAACTTTTAGATAATTCATTTTACTTATAAAAGTGTCAACAAATTTTAATATACTTTTATATGCATTTTACAATAATTATTGATTTTATTCAAAGAAAGAAACTCATGATTTTCCAATGTTATTGATTACTCAGACATACAAATTTTAAAGATAATAGAATAGCAAAATATTTATCAAATTGATCTGAAACTTTTAAAACAAAAAATGATTGTGTGTTGGAAATGTAGCTATAAGTGTATAAAAGAAAAGATTCAAAAGATTAATTCTTAGATCAAAAATATTATTTTGAAAAGTTTAATCATCTTAAATTGAGTAAAAACTGACGATAATTATTCAAAATATTGAAAATTTATTAACATTTTCAAATTTTACAAATAATCAGAAAATATTTCAATTTTGAAGTTAGTATATTTATTCATTAATTAATCAAATAATTCTAAAGACAATTTGCTGAATGTAAATAAAGTGTTACTAATAAAAATGCCATCTTTTAGTTTTGTAGTCGTTCATCCCAGGAACGCGAAATTCGAAAAAAATTTTTAAATAAGTATAGGGAATAGCTACCAAATAATAACCAATTTAAATAAATTTATTGTAAATTTATGGGAAGAACTTATGAGCTGAAGCAAGTATCATGATTTTTATAATTAAAACTCTTAAATAAATAATTGTCTAATCAAAAATAGTCTTTTTCCATATAATTATTAAATTTACATAAGTTTTGTAGCCATTAAATGAATCTTTTATGAAATAGTATCTCGAACTGATTAACCAAATAGTTATTCGAAATAAAAGAAAAAAAATAAAAGAAAGTAAATGGCCGAAATTAAACCAAGATTAAGTACTATGGATAATTTATAACGCCAATTGTTGCTATGAATATTTGATATTGAATTGTTTGGACAAATCCTTAGTTAATGATTTTGAACTAATTTATTTTATATAAATTGAAACATAAATCTTAGTTATGAATCATTAAATATAATAGACATTGTATAATTTGCCATTCGGCTAAGCCCTGGCATATAAATCAAAAAATAAATAAATAGATCATTCATGACCAATCATAGCAAGGTTAAGTAATAATTACCAGTTTTCACAACTTTCAAATGTTGGTACACAAATATCTTTTATTTTTATTATAAAAATTTGGTATATTTTTTTTTGTGCCTGCACAAATATTTATTTTAAGTATAATGAAAAATTAATGATTATGCCCTGAATATTAAATGAAAATATAAGATTTTTTAAATTAAGTTTTCATGCTGCTTGGTCAATATTTGGTTCTTTAACTCTTGATAAAAATTTTATTTTTTAATAAAATTCTCATGATACACTACTTTCAATAATTAAAGAGTTTTATTAAATAATTGAAATTATATTTATACTTCTGTTTCAAAATAACATATTTCGATCAATTTTTAACCTATTTTTTCATGAAAGTAAGAAACTAAAGAAATATTTTTTTTTTCTAATTTTTTTACTCAAAGAAATTTCGTGTTCATAAATATTTGTGTATTAAAATTTTGATAAACAAATAAAAACAAGAAATTTGCTTCATTTTATGAAAACCAATGAATATCGTAAATATATGCTTATATACAAGGTGATTCAGAATTACTTTTACAGCGAGAAAATTTAGGTCGAGGGGATTATTTAAAGCATAAAATTCCTCAGTCATTATTAAAAATTGTTCGTAGTTAAGAGTTATTCATGGTTTTAATTCACCAATCATATGTGAGAATTGGAAACCGGAATTTGAAAAAAAATAAAAGGATGAATATTACAATTTAGCAACGTCGCAATAGTTTACTTCAAGGCATACATTAATTTTTATTTATTTAAAAGTCCGAATTCTATAAAAATTCATAAGGATAAAACAAAATACGTTATCAATCTCGAAAATAATTTTAAGCAAATGTCTTTGCTTCCCTTTTTATTACTTCAATAATTAACAATAATTACAGGCATTTTTATATTCATGATAATGAATATAATATCATTATACAGAAATTACTTGATTTTACTTCTATTAAATCAAATAAATACAGCATGTAAAAATTTCATTTTGGAAATTTTAACACCTAACCGGTGAAAATTAAAAGGAGAAACAAACTTAAAGACAAAAAGTTAAAAAATTTAGGACAAAATTCAAGATAAAAATAAGACTAAAATCGAGACAAAAATGAGACAGAAAGTAACACAAAAATTAAGACTTTCTGTCTTGGTTTTAGTCTTATTTTTTGTCTTGAATTTTGTTTTAATTTTTGACTTGAATTTTGTTTTAAATTGTTTTAACCTTTAGTCATTAAGTTTTCTCTTTGAATTTCAACATGTTAGGTATAAGAATTCCCAAAACTGAAATTTTTACATGCTGTATTTATTTGATTAGGCAGAAGTAAAATCGAGTAATTTCTGTATGCTGATATTATATTTGTTATCATGAGTATAAAAATGCCTGTAATTATAATTAATTAATGAAATAGTAAAAACGGAAAGCAAAGACAATTTGCTTAAAATTATTTTCGAGATTAATAACGTGTTTTGTTTTATCCTTATGAATTTTTATAGAATTCGTACTTTTAAATAAATAAAAATTAATGTATGACTTGAAGTTAACAATTGCGATGTTGCCAAATTGAATTATTCCTTCTTTTTATATTTTTTAAATTCCAGTTCTCACATACAATTGGTGAATAAATCAAAAACTACTTAAAATTTTTAAAAATAACTGAGGAACTTTATGCTTAGAATCGTCCCCATTTTCTAAATTTTTAGCCGTAAAAGTTATTCTGAATTACCCTGTATAAATTTTAATAATAAAAAAATCGCACACATTTTCACACATTTTATATTTAATTTAAATATAAAATATTTAATTGCTTATTAAATTGGTCTGCAATTTTCGCAACCATGAAAAGATATATTATGGTTTACGAACAAATTCAAAATTTTCTCTGATTATAAGATGACCAGAGAGCAATGTAGATTAAAGTAAATGTAAATCTACATAACTATTCTTATGATTATTTTCTCCTTATATCTAAATCGCAAGTTTTTTATAATCATGCACTGATAAAAAAAAACTTGATTCAAAAGAAAACTTATTGAAGCAAGAATATCATATTCTTTATTAACTTCATATTCAGAATATCATATCATTTTGGAGACTTCAATCATCTTCAGTCAAGTTAAAAATTCTTGATCCGAGAAATTTTTGCTAATTCAAATCAATTTTACTTGCTTTGTTGATCAAACTATTAAAAGTGATATTTTTGGTTCAAGAATTTTTTCTAGAGTCAAGTTAACTTTTTTACCAGTTTATATGTTTCAACAATTTGTCTCAGATAGCATACGTCTGAGTGATGATTTATAGAATAAAATAAATATTGAGAAATATAGTTCAATATTATTATCCAAAATGTGATAAAGTTCTCAATATCTTTGAATTAAATAAATTGAAAAAAAAAAAAAAAAAGTTACTTTAATTTAAATTTCAAAACATTTATTTTCTTGTAAGAGAAATAATTTTTATGAACTTTAATTGTATAAAAATTAAATCAATAAACTTTGTGACCAAAGTTTGCAGAGAGTAAAATATTGAATAAATTATACATACAAATTCGAATATCAATTGAATTGTCTTTTATTTTCAATTCTTTTAATTCAACTGTTTACGTTAGAGGTTTTGGAAAATAATTAAAGTATTAATAGTACACATTTTCAGTAAATTTTTTCAATTGTAAACTTCGCTTCTAAAACAGACAGTAATAATAAACAATTAATCTAAAAATGTACATTCGTAAAAATAAAAAAAAATAAATACCATAAACACAAAACTCTTATACATATAATGGGAAATTATAATTGTATTGGGAAAAATATATTGAGTCTCACTTATAAGTAATAACGGTATAAAATAATATAATTACCTTTCCACAAAATCCACCTTCAATATCAACAAAAAAGATAAAAATCTCACCCGACCTATTTTAGCAAGTATTTCGGTAAGTTTAATTTTATCGATTCTCATATAATATTTTGTTTATACTTATTACTTCGATTATTAAGCGATAAATTTCGTAACATCACTCAATCAATGTATTTCATTTTCAGAAAGTTGACTCAAATCCGTTGGTGCCGCGACTATTAGAAGACAATCAAATGAAGGAAGAGGAAATAGTAAAATTAAAACGGCAAAATCAAGAATTTAGATTACAAATAGCTTTTTATCAATAGCAACAACAACAACAACAACGATGTTTCATGTTGGAGACGATATTTATATGGCTGTGTTACAGGTCTACTCATAAAATGTACTCACAGCCATCAACGACATTTGCACTCAGTAACATTTTTATTCAAAATCATCTTCATTCAGTCACAACTTTATTCATTTAAATTTTACTCTGATTCAACTTTATTCAATATTATTTGCCTTCAGTTACAACTTTACTCAAATTCAACAGTAGTCAATTACAACTTTGCTCAGTTTCAATTGTATTCATTTTCAAGTATATTCACTGAATTTTTAACTCAGTTACATCTCTATTCACAACGAATCTATTCACTTACATTTGTAATCATTTACAACTGTACTCACGAATTTTTGCATTATCAATTAACCTTAAACTTGTGAGTAGAGATGAACGTGAGTACAGTTGTAAATGATTACAAATGGAAGTGAATAGATTCTTTGTGAGTAGAGATGTAACTGAGTTAAAAATTCAGCGAATAGACTTGAAAATGAATACAATTGAAACTGAGTAAAAGTTGTTATTGACTACTGTTGAATTAAAGTAAGGTTGTAACTGATTAAAGTTTTACCTGAAGGCAAATAATATTGAATAAAAGTTGAATGAGAGTAAAAATTTTAATGAATAAAGTTGTGACTGAATGAAGATGATTTTGAATAAAAATGTAATTGAGTGCAGATGTCGTTGATGGCTGTGAGTAGAGATTTTATGAGTAGACCTGTAACACAGCCACTGGATTTAGCTGTAACTTACTCATCTGTTATGTACCCTATCGAAAGTATTTTCTAAAATTTCCAGAAATTTATATACCTCACAAACCAAATTTTTAATTTAGAAAAGATTTTTTATTAGTTTTCAAAAGCTGTTATTTTTTCAAGGTTGAACTGATTGAGATTTATTTTTTTTTTTAATTAATATACCTCATCACGATTTCAATTTTAATCTTAAATAACTTTCCAAGCAGGAGTGAATTTTTGAAAATTTATGTTTTTTTTTTCAAGTATTTAATTTTCATTAAAAATATGATAAAAGTTTGTCTAGATAGTAAACTATTGCCAAAATGTAGAATTTCAACCATGCATTTTCTTACTGTGTAATTTATCAATAATTATAATACCATTTCCTTTTGGAACGACTTACTTTTTTTTCTGCAAGTCTGCTTTTAATTAGGAAGAAAACAAGCTAAAAGATGCTTACTCTGATCTTTTATTTTATTATTAAGTTAGATAAAGATAAATTAATAAAATTACTTTTATTTCACCCGAGTGAAGTGTAATTGATTTTGGTCGAGGGTCAACTACTTTGAGAATCAGTATAGCGAAAGTTTCCGTGAAAATTTTTATTTTTCATCGTAATATTATTTTTGTAATTTTCTGTAGGATCATATAGAAATATTTTTTAAGCTTAAATTTTTAGAATAGTTTATAAATAATAATTTATTATTATGTAGTTTTGAGAATTCAAATATATGTGTTACTAAGTTTAGTATTTAAAGAACATCTTTATAGTAAAAAGTATTATAATATTATGTCACTAAAAAATTATTATTAAATAATATTTTTTAATTCAATAAAACTTGCGATTAAAAAAAAAAAATATAATTGTTTTTAATTTACTACATTATAGCAAAGCTATTTTTTACTAGAATAATTTTAGTTAACTAAACAAGTTTTAGGTAAGAAGTCTTTTTCACACTTCAAAACTCTGAAAAAGTCTTTCTGTTATGTGTTAATTATTGATAAAATAAATCTGAAAAAGTCTTTCTAAGTCTTTATAACTCTTCTTGAAAGTCCGAAATTTCAGAGAATATTTGACTTCTTCAGAGCTTGTCAGACTTAGCCAGAGTTATTCAGATATAGTAAGACTTTTTCTGTCTTTTTCAGAGAAAGAAAGACTTTCAAAAGTCTAATTCAGACTTCTAGAGACTTTTTCAGAGTTTTTCAGAGAAATATTTCCACAAGGGTTGTAATTTTATTCTAATTAAAAAAAATAAAATGTTCTCAAAAAACCAATTATCTTAAAATTTATAATTCGAAAATTATATTTATTAATTTATTAGAATCGATTTGTTTTATTTAATTAAAATCAAACTGCAAGTGTCAATAATTAGTTCAGTGTCAATAACCGGGTCATTTATCTTACAATAAAAATGTATACAAGAAATTAACAAATCACATTACATATACGGGGTAACAATATTTTTATACTACTGTAAAACCAGTTTACTTGCTTTTAATTAATTCATTTATATTTTTTTTCTGTCCAGCCAGAAAGCGCCAATTTCCGGGCTGCTGTGCTAAACAAAGTTGGCTCTTTCTGCCTCTCTCGAGCAGAATAATGTACATCTTAGGTATTAAATAAAAAAGCCTCAGATCACATGAATATATAATATACTATCAGTAGATTTCTTAAAAATCTAAATATTGCATTGGCCCCCATGACGCAACTATTAAAAAATTCTATTATATTCCGACTTAACTCGCCGAGCTATGTTAGAAAATACATATGGTTCAAAAGTTTATGTATTTTTATATTGATATATATATAATTATATATTTATATAAGTACATAAATATTTGTATATACAGCTTCGCTTCGACTGACAATTACAAGTGCTTTGAGACATTTTTCACTTTACTGGCCTAGGTACATCATATATTATTACTGTGTCTCAATTTTTAAACTACTTAAACTTACAGTCGACGCTCTCTGTATTGGACCTCTCTGTATTTGACCGCTCTCTGTATTTGACCACATTCTTCCTCTGTATTTGACGATTTTACACAGATCTTATGGACAAGGACGAGTCAAGTACAGAGAATGGTCCTGTACGGGCGAGTCAAATACAGAGAGCGTTGACTGTATTCGAGATTAATTTACTTATTCCCAGGGCTAAATGCTGCCGAGTATCGTAAAGATCGGGCTCATTCTCACTTGATGAGAGTTGAGAGGACTACGAGGAAGATTATTAGGAGTGGGGATATTCCGACACCGACCTTTATACTTACTGTTGAATCTTAAGTTGGCGATTTTGTTAAGCTAAAACTTACCTTGTACTTCCCTTCCCTGCTTCTTGGTGTATCTCTGTCTTCCATCCTCTCAGTGCTTAGATCTAGTAATAGATCGGGATATAAAAGTATCCTAAGTAAATTCTCCGAATCTTTCTTTTTTCTTTTAACTCGTCAAGTATGATCAATTTTTTCTTATCGAGGTTTATAGTATAAAATAAGTTGGATAAATTGAAAGAAATAAGCATACAATTTTTTTTTAATATATGGTCAGATGTTTATTTGAATTTCATAATTTTTTACTCTATACAATTTTACTTATAAATATGTAGGAGAGAAGGGGGACAAATGAAACACGGGGGAATTGAACCACTCTCCTTAAACAATCGAAAAAATTGAAAAAACGCTTCATGCTCTTAGAATTAGATTCTAATATGTTAAACTTGGATATGATCAAAATTTGAAATCATTGCGATCGATAAATTTTGAAAAATTGAGATTTTCTTATTTTTAGGCATGCAAACTTTCTTTTCGGCTGGTGACAAATTGTTTAATAATATTTAAATTTTTGAATTAATTGATAAAATTTGAATTATAGTAGTTGTATATACTTATATTTTATAATCCTCAACTTTGTTTATAGTGATAGAATGGTTTATTTATTTATTATTTACTATTAATTGTTTTAAAATTATACGGGGTCAATTGAACCAGCAGTCCCAGGGACGGTTGAACCATACGGAGAAGCATGGGACATGCGCGCGCATCTTGACTCGACGTGAAAAATACTCAGGGAAATAACCTAACAATTTGATAAACTCAATTTGTAATTAAAATTATTTTTAAATCGATTTTTAATTTATTAAATATAATATATGTGTATTAAAAATGTGCAACAGTAATATTAGAAAGTAACAATTAATATGTTATTTATTAAAAGTTCGGGTTTGAGTTATAAATGTCATTGGTTCAATTGACCCCGAGCAGTGGTTCAATTGCCCCCGAGCAGGGGTCAATTGAACCATTCGACGCGTTTGGATAAATTAATAATTTTTAAAAATTCACGTTGTTTATTAACTAATTTATGTATTGATAATGATAGTAGACTTAATAAACTATCATTCCAAGAAAAAAAAAGTTATTATTTAGTTTTAATTCGAATGGAAAAAAATTACTAAACTTTTTTTTGGTTCAATTGACCCCTTCTCCCCTATACAATTTCGGTAAAAATATTGGAAAAAATAATTTGATAAAAATATTAAAATAAATGTAACATGATTATATAAACAATAACATTAAAAGTTTAAGATCGGTATATTGAATCAAGTAAATATATAAATTACAATGAAACTTTTTAATTTGCTTGATTATTATTTTTATGAGAAATCTTTTTGAAATGAATTTTATAAAAATACAAAAATGATTAATAAACATAGTATAAAAACTGTAGAGGAATATTAATTTTAAAAAAGTAAAAAAACTGATAAATTCTCCCAAATTTTTTTAATTTAGTAGCTTAACCCATGAAAATAATTCTACCGTTTGTAAAATCTACTATTAGTCCGTAATGAGCAAAAAAGTCAGCACCTAGAATTGGTTGATCAACGTCAGCGATTGTGAGGTTCCATTCAAAATTTCGCCCTAATCCAAAGTCTAATTTCATGGAAGTGGTCCCATAAGTTGAAATATGAGTGTTATTTGCAGCTCGAAAATTTCGACTTGGATCTGCAACGGGTTTGACACGTTGAGGGATAAAAGATCGAGGAAATACATTGCGATCAGCTCCTATGTCAATTAAAAACCTTATTTGTGAACGTCTTTGTATAAAGAATAAACGATTTCCTACGCGAACTGGATAATATATTCCGTTCAATTCTTGATTATATTCTCCAACACTTTCATTCCGTACGACCTCGTAGCTTTGTGAACTTGAATAAGATGATAAACCACTGTTGCGGCTTTGGATGACAACTGTAAATGTTTATCACACATAAATATACATTTAATAGCATATATAATGTTTCAGGTTTGAATTAGTTATACATGTTAATCTCATACCTTCTCCAACCGGTTGATGACCTGATGATGATGATGAAGATGATGACTGTAATGGAGATCTCATTCTGGATATACATTGCACAACAATAATGAAAAAATATCTCAAGACATTTATTGATAACTGAAGTAGCCATTCAATTGATTCTGCACAAATTAATTTAATTAATTGTTGAAGGAGTATTAAATCAAAATTAAACATTTTTAATTAATCAATAAATATCTATTTAATTATTTAATTATTAATGACACTTCAATTGAATTTTGTTAATGATATCTACACTTTAACTGTCAAGAGTATTATATTATGCTGACGCAATTATGTGGGTTACCGAACGACGACTGAGCTAATCTGATGGCACGCGTCTGATCCCTTTTATATTACACTGATAGAAGGATTTGTTTATAGTTAAAAATATTTGTTAATATTTAACAAATCATTTATTAGAGACCACTTTTTAGTCTTTAACAAATATTTCTTAGTATTTAAAAAGATTTATTAATATTTAATAAATGAATATCTGATTTATTAAATACAAACAAATCATTTTAAATACTAAGAAATATTTGTTTGATACTAAAAAATGGTCTCTAATAAATGATTTGTTAACTATTAACAAATATTTTTTTAATACAAATAAATCCTTCTATCAGTGTATTACCGTGGTCAACCGCTCCCCACTCCCATGGTAAATGCCTAACTGATTCTTTGTTGAGAATATTTTTTCTTATTGTGATAAGTGAGATGAAAATTTAATAAAAATAAAATAGTTTAATGGAGGAAATTCTTTATGGTCCAGCCGATGATTTTTATAAATTTGTAACTAAATTAAAAATTAATTATTAAATAATGTGTTAAAAATTGTGAAAAATAAAAATCATGTTATTAGATTAACTTTTGTCTGATCTAATTTTTACTAAACCACCACCCTTTTAATCAAGTTGACTAGTATACGTTGTGCGCGCAAGCACATGTGTAAACTTGTTATGATATATTTTCGTGTCATTTGCATTTATTACACGTAATTTCAACCAATCATGTTACGAGTAGTTTGCTTATATGATATATTTTCATATTTTTCATCTAAATTATAAGAGTGGATTCCTCATTGTATATTTTAGGATTTTTTTAATTATATAGAAAAAAAATTGGTTGTCTGTAAAGTCGGTTTACGGACGATACACGGAGAAAATAAAACAGGAATGATTACTGTTTCGTACAAATATTAGAAAAATGTTCATATTCAGTAGTGAGTGCTGTACGAAACACGACTGGTTAGTGCCAGAACACGACTCAGTAATGTGCAGACAATAGTCAGTAATTTTTATGTAGCGTTCTCTACTGTCCCAAACATTCTAACCTCATTTTCTACCAAAGCAGTACTGAGTACTGCACAAAATAGTAATCAATGTTGTTTTTTTTTCTCCGTGTAGTTTTACGTGATAACGTCATAAAGAGACATTGATGAAAAATTGCATACTTTTATAAATTGAATTGAATTGAATTATTATCAATGAATCATCATTTTTTTGTATTTGAAAATTTAAAAATTTTAAATATTTAAAAATTATTTTAACAAAGAATAAGTACTTTAATACTATTAGTACATTGATAATTAAAGATTGATATAATAATTTGATAATTGATATAATCAATATTAATTATTTTTTATTATTAGTTTATTAATTTATCGTTTATAGTTATTATTAATTTATTTATTCATAATTAATATTAATTATTAATAATTATTAATATCATCAATAATAATAATTTGATATTATTTGCCATAAATATTTTTAAAACTGGTTAAAAATATTAATTTTTAATTTTCAAATATTATTTACAGTTTTTGCAAATTTAATTTAATTAATTTGTTTAAATATTCACGAACAATTATAGAATAATATTCGAACTGCTAGAGCTCTGACGTCACGCGAGAAGAGAGATATATGTCACAAAACAGAGTAAAGATATGGTTTTTTTTTTCTATTTTTCTATAAAATCAAAAAATTCTTATCTCACGAACGAGTGGAACTATAGCCTCGGCTGCACCAAAAACAATTATGTCAGAACCAGATTAATATAAAAAAAAAAAAACAGTGACTCAAAACTTGTGCGTACCGTAAACTGCGGTCTTTTCTTGTTTAAATGATTTTTTTTATTTTCATTACTCAAAAATTGTATGGCTTTTTTAAATTCTGTTTGTTTAGCCAATCACTCATGTATTAATAATGTAAGAAGTATTATTTTTTTGAATAAACAAACATTTAAACAAAAAAAAAAAAATATATGTCCCAAGCCAACGCTTCGGCTCTGGCCTCACTGCTTCGGCCGATGGTGCGTCTCTATTGCTTGTTGCGCGCTCTCGCTTGCACGCACAGGCTCAGGCAGAACGCGACATTTTTTCATGCACTGATAGAAGGATTTATTTGTATTAAAAATATTTGTTAATAGTGAACAAATCATTTATTAGAAACCACTTTTTAGTGATTCACTTTTAAAGTGATTTGTTTGTATTTATTTTTTATTATATAGTGTTTTATTTACATAACTTTACAGTTTTATACAATTTTCTTTTTTTATGTTATATATATAAAAAGGTAATAATTATTACTATAAATAAATATGAAATATTTCAAGGCTTTTTTAACTACTTTAAACATTTAAAAATTTAAAAATATTATTAGTTAATAACACTTAATTTATCCTTTGGTATCCCCTTTTCTCATTTTATTGCCAAACTTTTCTTCTCTTGCCCCTTCTGCATTCTTCACTCTGTTCTCTGTTCCTCCTCCGCACTCTCATCTCCACCTTTATCGGCTTCTGTCTTTCTTTTTATTAATTTTTCTATTTTCCTAAATATTTCACATAGGTTCGTATCTATTTCACCTTTTAGAATTGAACATATTTTCCTTTCAATCTCTTCTTCATCTACCAATTTATCCCACTTTTCCAAATACTTTCTTTCTTCCTCATTCACTCCTTTCTTTACCTCTTTGCACTTTGTTAGGTGTGCTAGTGTTTCCAGACTTTCTTTACATAATCTACACTCGAACTCTGTATATCCTTTCTTATAAGCTCTTCCAATGTTTCCGCATCTTATTCTTGCCCATTGTTCTTTGTCTTCACCTCTTTTCTTGTCTTCCTTCCAATAATTGTATTCATCCTCTTCGATCATTATTCTTTTATATATTTTATTATAAGTTGACCTCTCAATAGCTTTTTTATCCTCTTCCTTTTTTCTTTATATCTTTCTATCCCTGCATCAATTTTTTCTTCAATTTTTTCATTTTCTTCTTTATTGTATATCATTCCTGCTATTTCCTCACATCCCATTTCTTTTAACGCTGAAAGCATGTTTTTGCCCCATTTTTACGGATTTCTGTTTATTATTCCTCTCATTTCTTCCCGTAGTGCTATTTTTGGCCACCTGTCGTCCTCCATCGCCAGCACATCCTTCACATATCTAGCAGCTCTCTTCCTCATCGTTACCTTTATGTTCTGCACTCCTGTTTCCGCTCTCCAAATATATCCTGGGGTATTCCTATTGACCCCTAGTGCCATTTTACAAAATATTCCCTGTATCTTCTCGATCTCTTTTGCTTCCCCCCAACCCCAAACTTCCACTCCATATAGTGCTGCTGCTCCTGCAACTGTGTTCATTAGATAAATTCTATCCCTCGATTTGTTTGTATTTAATGAATCTGATATTCATTTATTAAATATTAATAAATCTTTTTAAATACTAAAAATATTTGTTAAGGACTAATAAGTGGTCTCTAATAAATGATTTGTTAAATATTAATAAATATTTTAGCTATAAACAAATCCTTCTATCAGTGTGTGTGTGTTGCTGGTGTTCATCAATTTATAAGACGTTATCACGTCAAAAGTATTTATAACTAATGTTCCAAATCATAAATTAATTATTATTTTACAAAGATCCACAGATTCGGTAGAATCTGGCGCCAAGTTCCGTTCAAATCCGTTGTAAACGGAGCGCCAGACTACCGACTGTATTTACTGTAAGCAGAACGGTATTTTGAGGTTAAAAATTTTATTTAATTCTACGGTACTTCTTGTTCCTAAATTTTATATTATAACAGTAATTCATGCTTTATTTTATTAATATTAGTTAATTTTATTCAATTATAATAATTAATCTACTTGAAATTATTAAATTTTATCAACACAAACTATAGCAAGCTCAAAAATTTCGATCCTGACTTTTTTTCTATGTAAAAAGTGACATGCCATAGACTAAATAATTCGAGAATGCATGGTAATCTTCCAATAGATAGAAACTACAGTTAAAAAATACATTTCACAGCTTGCATCGACATTCGCCAGGGCGCGCTGGAATTGTTTTTACATAAACTGTAGCTTCAAAAGGATAGTTTGCTATAAAAAATGCAGCCAACGCGAGATTTAAGTTGGTAACGATTGTAAATTTTTATTATAATTACAAAAATACTAAAATCGAACAAAAACAGTTTCACTGTAAAAAATCGCGCCAAGTCCACGTTCATAAGACTATTAAGAAAAAAAAATTTCTTATTTCTTTACAAAAAGATATAAAATAAAAAAATTAAAAAATCCAAATAACCGATATGATTGTATTTGATTTTCGGAAATTAAAAAAAATTTTATTGTAAATTTAAAAATTAAAAAAAAAATTTTGGAACGTACTTGGTGTGCGTCATTGTGTATTTCAATTTTTTTAAAGTCCTAGTAAATAGATTTTACGAATTTCATTAAAAGTAAAATATTTTGCAACCACGCACACTAAATATGTTCCAAAATTTTTTTTTAATTTTCAAATTTACAATAAAATTTTTTTTAATTTCCGAAAATCAAATACAATCATATCGGTTATTTGGATTTTTTAATTTTTTTATTTTATATCTTTTTGTAAAGAAATAAGAAATTTTTTTCTTAATAGTCTTATGAACGTGGACTTGGCGCGATTTTTTACAGTGAAACTGTTTTTGTTCAGATCAAAATAACATAAAAAGAATGAGAGTATATCAGTAGTAACTCGAAAATTTTAATTTTTAGTTATGTACAGGAGTTCGACATTGTGTATGATATAAAAAAAATTTACATCAGATTGTGCTCCAACATGAATAAAAAATATGAACCATCTTAAGCTGTGATCACAGCTACGATTACCTCTCTGTCAAACTATCACTTATTCGCTCTCTCATGATAAGAGTGTATAGGCTACGAAAGAGAAGACAGTAGCAAGTGAGAAGAAAATAATAGCTGAGTAAAGTGACCCACCACGAAGTATTCCAAGGCTCATCATTGGCTAAATTTTATATCGCGCTGTGTATGCTTTAAAATATTGTATCGTGATGATCACAATTCACATGGATTCGGACATTGCATGTCTGTATCGCGATGTTATTTCTATATTACATGTCCCATTTGTCCAAATCTTACGACAAATTGAAGATAGTATTAAATAAAATAAGATATTCGAAGCATCAACGAGAATTACGTTTTATGCTTAAAGTGAGAGAGTTATAGTCTGTTTTCTAGAGAGAGGATCGGAAAAATAGTAGAACGGGGTGCTTGCCTACACTACCACAACTAAACTTTCGTTCATACAGCCTTACAACACTTTGATTGGTTCCTTCCCTTACGACTCTTACACGGTGAGAAATTTCCATTATTTTTATTCTGCATGGATTTTAGATATTACAATGGTGCATATTACTAGTGAACCTTATTGACTCAGAATAAAATTTTACAATGGCCCATAGTAATTTCCGAAACAAATGAAATCAGACATAGTAAATGGTAGAAATTGAAATGTACCATAGTAAAATGAAATATGCAATAATTTAAATTTCCGAATGTACTATAGCAAAAAATAAGAAAACGTTTGTAAAAAATAAAAAATTTTAGAGTAAAAATGTTTTAGCAATCAAAAAATATCAAACCAAACAAGATTTTTTTTGTTTGCAATACTTTTAAAAATATTTTTTAAAATATAGTTTTATTTTTTTTCATTTTTAACAATGAACGTAGGATTTATTTTGGCAGTTAATTTTATTATGAATAATTATAAACACAATATATAACTTTTAAATTATTTTTATTATTATTAGAAGTGTCGGTTGCAGATTAACCATCAAATGTTTGTTTTCATTTTAATTTTTCACGGTAAATTATTAAATATTTTATTATTTATGAATCTTACAAATTTTCATTAACTATTCATGTGTTGATGGATTTATAAACTAATATTTATTTAAAACTTAATGATTATTGCAATTTTCATAACACCGTTAACCACTACTGATAGCGTCTGTAGACTTATGTTGACAAAACAAAGCAGCACGAAAAAAATGAAAGAGCGCGCGTCGCGACTGACGCGCACGTTTACTATGGGACATTTGAAAATTTCATAGTCACAATTTTAAATTTAAACCGAGTACACGTGACTAAATGTGAAACTTTTATAAATTTTTTATTGTCGACTGAGCAACAGAAATTTTACTATGGAACTATAATGAAAGTTTTAAGCACACCAACAGTTTTTGTTCTGTCAGTTTACGAAAATTTTTATATATGTTTATGTAACAGTTTGCATGGTCAAATTTACTATGGTCCCTAGTAAATATTGATTGGTACAATATGATATTCTTAAATTTTTATGGTAATATTTTTAATTGAGTCATTAAGGTTCAGTCTTATTATGTATGCATAAATTTCTACAGAAATTTCTCACCGTGTACCTGGACTCACCTATACTCCGAGCCGGGAAGAGTTTAATACTTACAGCTTTTATATTATCTGCATTTATATGAGTTATACAGTCGAATCGCATTATGAGCTCTTAGTGTTTCTCTCATCTTAACGTGAGTTTGGTTAAAAAAAGAGAACAAGCTGGGCTCATAACGCTAATCGACTGTAAACAGATCATGTAAAAGATAAAAATGTGAAAAAAACTCTTTGCCCGTAAATTTTTTACAGTCGTACTTTACAATCTTTTTATTATATTTAATGGAAGAATTCAAAACATATTTAACAATCTCGCATACATATACATATGGAATTATTGGTCCTCTCAAATTCTTCTAATATTATAAAGAAGAAAAAACGATTGAGAAAGATATTTCTTAGTTAGTATAGAGTAATAGGACGTAGTTGACTAAACAAAGTACTGGGTGGGTTAATCTAGACGCTCAAGTCATAAAATTGTGTCACAATAATAAGTATTTTCGTAAAATTTTGCATTTTAGGCGAAAATTGAAAATGTCTGTCGAGTAGATAATGAAGTCAGAAATTAATGTCACAGATAGAAAATGTTGTCTGGAAAATGGCTGACAAACAAAATAGATAGTCATTTTTCAGATTTTCTGCTGTTGTATAAAACAGGTAGTGTTATGGTGCAGTTTTTCTTAGAGCAGAATAGCACAATCATAGTATTTTTTGGGCGATAAATTAAACGTGCTAATTAAAAAGCATCTCTTTAGAAGGCTGGTAAGTTCGTACAGTAGACTTATGCCGAGTAACGCAGATATGACGAAACCGATAAAGTGAGTGGTATACGTTTTACTTCTTGTGTATTATACTCTGCTGATACTTTGCATAGACAATTTAGCGCTTAGCAGGGTGTAAAACAATTATAAAATATTTTTTTTTTACATAGAAATCTATCTAAATGGAAGTATTCGTAATATAAATAAAAAAAAATAGAAAATTAAACATGTACAACGTCGCAACACAACAATTTTTTGGTCAGATTGTTAAAGTTGAATATTATGTTTATTTAACATTAAATGTATAGTAACCACAAGTATTTAATTTATAAATAAAGTTATATTTGTGTGATGAAATTATAACATTGATAAAATTGCACAGTGTTACAATTGTATAATAATACAGTTGCACATTGATACAAATGATACAATTCACAAAACAGTGATATCGGTCCTTTTATAAACATATTAGATATACGGATTTTGTGTGATTAAGTGGTGCAAATTTTAAATCAATTCGGTTGACACTAGCCGAGCCGTTTAAAGCTAAAATTATTTCGAAATACTTATGAATTATCAAAAAACGCGGACTTTTGGAAGAAAAAATAATAAAAAAATGTGGCTTAAAAAATCAAAGATATTCGAATTTCACCTCCAATAATAGCTTAAAAAATGTATTTTGTAGTCGAGTATAACATATACTAAAAAAAAAAAAAGAGAAAAATAAGAAATTTCGCTCTCTAAAAAAACTCGAAATTTGATTTAAAATGGAAGAAATATAGAAAATTTAATCTTCCAATTAAATGAAAAAGTATTAATTGTAGTATACTTTATACTACAATTAATATTTATTGTACAAGTAGTATTTATTGTAGTATACTACTAGCTATTGTGGGTATGTAACTAAAATGTGAGTTATTACTGTTGCTATGCGACTAAATCCAGAGTAGCAAAGATCACGATGAGGATCCAAGTCGTAGCGATCGGTCTTCGCGGTGACCAGCTTTTGTGGATCCAATATATAAGCGCGGACTGCAATTTCTACTTCATTCTAGTAACCCTCGAGGAACCAATAACATAAAATAATATATTTTTACGGTTTTGCTCAAGTGACGATTTTTTTCCACATAACTCCAAGAGTGTTGCGTTAAGATATAATACAAACTACAAAATATAACTTAATTTATAAATTGAATATTTGTGTTTACTACATTTAACATATCATAAAAATGTTTCGTTTTTCATCATTATTGCGGGAAGCATTAATTAAATTTATTCAAAATGACTTGATTACATTAATACTCCAATTATTAGTGCAATATATATTTTCTTTTGGTCTGAACTTTATAAAAAAAAAAATATTCACTAAGGAAGGAAGCCCTCCTGAATTAAGAATATTACCGTTCGTATATGATGTAAATATTGGAAGAATTCTAGTTGATAGAGATGCTAACTACAGTCTTTACCCTTTATCTTGGGTACCAGATCAGATTAGTAAAATGCAAGATCATGGTCGTAATATTCGAGCTGCAGACAACAGCCCTATTGTCACATATGGAACCACTGCTATTACTTTAAATTTTGGAACCGGACAAAATTATTATTGGGACATCATAATAGCTGATGTAAGTGAACCAGTCCTTGGCAGAGATTTTTTCGATCATTATGCTCTGGGAGCTGTTGATTCGAGATATAATAGAATATAATTGTCAAAGAAATTGTTTTAAAAGTTTGTGATTTTAAATTTATTGCATTTTAACTTATTATACTTAATCAATATATTTTGTTGTAGAATAAACTAACGTTTGAGTCAATAAATAAATATGTAAATAAAAACTTATTTCTTGTTTTATATATTTTTAAGTCTCCTAAAAAAGTTTATTTTATAAGGAATGAAAACTTTAATTAAATCCGAAAATTTAATTTTAATAATGTGACGAAAATGTTATTACAGTGCAACGTTATACATGTTTAATTAAAAAATTTTTTAATTCATTATGAATACTTTAAGTTAAATAGATTTCTAATTAAGAAAAATATACATATTACAAGGGTTTAACACCCTGCCAAGCGCTAAATTGTCCATATTAAGTATCAGAAGAGTATAATACATAATATAAGAGGTAAAACGTATATCACTATCTTTATCGCTTCGTCATTTTATGCCGTGCCCCTTCATAAGTATCAGCGACTAAGTTGTACGGTTTGAGAGCTACATAATACCTAACTTTTATCTTTGTTTGTACTCATTTTCTGTGTCTTGTTTGGCGTTAGACTGCACTGGAAAAAATTAACTTGAATCAAGCCGAAAAATTCTTGAATCATGTAAAATTTACTTAAACCATGAAAAATTTCTCAATTTAAGAATTTTTCTACTCAAATCCAGAAAATGAAATTCATCAAAATTATTCACTTGATTCAAGTTAATTTTTTTTATGTGTGAATAAAATCATACGCCACTTATCATGAATAACATAACATAACATAACATAACATAACATTTAATTCGTTTTTTAGGTAAAAATTGAAACATAATATGTTTTATTTCGGTTCTTAACTGGTTAAAATTCTACACTAAAACAATATTGTGCAAGAAAAAAGATCTCAGTTTATAGTTGTCATCGGAATATTATATTATATTCGATATATAACAAATTAATATTCTTTCAGCAGCTAAGAAAGATTGAAATTAAGAAAAGTATATTCTCTTAAAGTTTTTATTTCGAATTATGCCGACTAGTAGCCCTGTGATTCACCTACTAAACATTGTTTCCAGCTATGACAACTGGTGAATGTGTGAACGAGACTCGACGCCAGATTCTACCGAGTCTGTGGATAAGTTGTTGTTTGAGACTGAGTGTGCTGTACATCTTTACTTGGTTCTTGCTGTATATCGTGGAAGTAGGTTTGAGTTTATCCAATACAAACGTATCCCCTGATTTTAGAATTTAAGGATAGACATCGAGAGTAAATGATAGCGGTATTCCGCTTATCCACTGGGATGGTGAGATCGTATAGTAGACTTATGCCGAGTAACGAAGATATGACAAAACCGTACTCTTCATGTCTTTGTGACTGTGCACGGTTAGAAAGACATGAACCGGCGATGAAGTGAGTGGTATACGTTTGATTTTTTATGTATATTATACTCTGCTGATACTTTGCATAAACGATGTAGCGCTTAGCAGGGTGTAAAACCCTTATAAAATATTTGTTTTTTTAAATAGAAATCTTACATAGAAAATTTAATTTATTTAACACCCAATGTATAGTAACCACAAGTATTTCATTTATAAATTAAGTTACATTTGTGTGATAAAATTGCACAGTATTACATTTGTATAATACAATTTGACATTGAAACAATTCACAAAACAGTGATACCGTTCATTTTATAAAAGATTTTGCGTGATTAAGTGATGCAAATTTTAAATCAATTCGGTTGACACTAGCCGAGCTGTTTTAAGCTAAAATTTTTTCGATATATTTATAAATTATCAAATAACGCGGACTTTTGGACGAAAGAAAAATAAGAAAATATGGCTAAAAAAATCAAAGATATTTGAATTCAATCTTCAATAATAATAGCTCAAAAAATTTGTTTTACAGTCTAATGATACATATATTTAAAAAAAAAAAAACTTTCGCTCTTAAAAAAAACTCAAAATTTATTTCGAAGTGGAAGAAAGATTGAAAATTTAATCTTTCAATTCAATGAAAAAGTATTAATTGTATTATACTTTATATCACTACTAACTATTGTGGGTATGTAACTAAAATACGAGCTACTACTGTTGCTATGCTACTCCAGAGTTAGTAATGATCATGATGAGGATCCGAATTTTCGTAGCGATCAGTCTTCGCGGTGATCAGCTTTTGTGGATCCAATATATAAGCGCGAACTGAAATTTTTACTTCATTCTAGTAACTCGCGAGGAACCAATAACATAAAATAATATATTTTTACGGTTTTGCTCAAGTGACGATTTTTTTCCACATAACTCCAAGAGTGTTGCGTTAAGATATAATACAAACTACAAAATATAACTTAATTTATAAATTGAATATTTGTGTTTACTACATTTAACATATCATAAAAATGTTTCGTTTTTCATCATTATTGCGGGAAGCATTAGTTAAATTTATTCAAAATGACTTGATTACATTAATACTCAAATTATTAGTGCAATATATATTTTCTTTTGGTCTGAACTTTATAAAAAAAAAAATATTCACTAAGGAAGGAAGCCCTCCTGAATTAAGAATATTACCGTTCGTATATGATGTAAATATTGGAAGAATTCTAGTTGATAGAGATGCTAACTACAGTCTTTACCCTTTATCTTGGGTACCAGATCAGATTAGTAAAATGCAAGATCATGGTCGTAATATTCGAGCTGCAGACAACAGCCCTATTGTCACATATGGAATCACTGCTATTACTTTAAATTTTGGAACTGGACAAAATTATTATTGGAACATCATAATAGCTGATGTAAGTGAACCAGTCCTTGGCAGAGATTTTTTCGATCATTATGCTCTGGGACCTGTTGATTCGAGATATAATAGAATATAATTGACAAAGAAATTGTTTTAAAAGTTTGTGATTTTAAATTTATTGCATTTTAACTTATTATACTTGATCAATATATTTTGTTGTAGAATAAACTAACGTTTGAGTCAATAAATAAATATGTAAATAAAAACTTTTTTCTTGTTTTATATATTTTTAAGTCTCCTAAAAAAGTTTATTTTATAAGGAATGAAAACTTTAATTAAATCCGAAAATTTAATTTTAATAATGTGACGAAAATGTTATTACAGTGCAACGTTACACATGTTTAATTCAAAAATTTTTTAATTTATTACGAATATTATAATTTAAATAGATTTCTATTTAAGAAAAATACATATTACAAGGGTTTTACACCCTGCCAAGCGCTAACTCGTTCATATAAAGTATCAGCAGAGTATAATACATAATATAAGAGGTAAAACGTATGTCACTCACTTGCTCGCTTCGTCATTTTATGCCGTGCCCCTCCATAAGTATCAGCGACTAAGTTGTACGGTTTGAGAGCTACATAATACCTAACTTTTATCTCTGTTTGTACTCATTTTCTGTATCTTGTTTGGCGTTAGACTGCACTGAAAAAAATTAACTTGAATCAAGCCGAAAAATTCTTGAATCATGTAAAATTTACTTAAACCAAGAAAAATTTCTCAATTCAAGAAATTTTCTACTCAAATCCAGAAAATAAAATTCATCAAAATTATTCATTTAATTCAAGTTAATTTTTTTTCTGTATAAATAAAATCATACGGCACTCATCATGGATAACATAATATTCAATTCGTCTTTTAGGTAAAAATTAAAACATAATTTGTTTTATTTCGGTTCTTAACTGGTTAAAATTCTACACTGAAACCATATTGTGCGGGAAAAAAACCTCAATTCATAGTTGTCATCGGAATATTATATTATGTTCGATATTTAACAAATTAATATGTTTTCAGCAGCTAAGAAAGATTGAAATTAAAAAAAAATATCTCCTCTTAAAGTTTTTATTTCGAATTATGCCAACTAGTAGCCTTGTGATTTACCTACTAAACATTGTTTCCAGCTATGACAACTGGTGAATGTGTGAACGAGACTCGACGCCAGATTCTACCGAGTCTGTGGATAAGTTGTTGTTTGAGACTGAGTGTGCTGTACATCTTTACTTGGTTCTTGCTGTATATCGTGGAAGTATGTTTGTGTTTATGCAATACAAACGTATCCCCTGACTAGAATTTAAGGATAGACATCGAGAGTAAATGATAGTGGTATCCCGCTTATCCACGCTATGCTCTTCATCGTGGCAACTGAAAGTTGGGATTAATATTTTTTATTCATGTTGAAGCACAACCTGATGTAGATTTTTTTTCGTATCATACACCATGTCGAACTCCTGTAGATAGCTACAAATAAAAATTTTCGAGTCACTACAGATATATTCTTATACTTTTATACAGTCGAGTTGCGTTATGAGCCTGGATTTTTTTCTTTTCTTTTAAGCAGACTCGTGTTAATATGAGAGATACACTAAGAGGGCTCATAACGTGATATTTTATACTACAAATGGTACTTCGACATTCGTCTTTGGTTTGTCGGCTGAACTGCTCATTATTTCCTCTTGCTTTAAGTACAATCGACTTGCGTTAACTTTAAAAGGATGGTGATTTAGCAAAAATTAGATAAGAGAAAAGTTAGTTTAATTTAATAACATGTTTTTTATTTTTTACAATTTTTAACACATTATTTAATAATTTATTTTTAATTCAGTTACAAAGTTATCATATTGCGTTTATTTTTATTGATAAATTTTGATAAAACAACTAAGAAATGACTAAAATATAGTTCTCAGTTTGTCGTCAATACAATTTAATTAAAAGTTTTTACTCAATCTATCATTTTGTGGTTATTAAAAGTGTAATTTTTATTCATACAATTATTTTAACTAATATGTTTTGCAATAAATAAAATAGTGTTTCTGAAATCGACAACGATGAAATTCATTGAGGTACACATTCATTACAATGTATTTATTATATACTTTCAAGAATTATATTTTTTAAATAAGCTGAATTTTAAAAGCGATCAGTAATTTTAAAAAATATTTGTTACTTAAATTTTTTTTTTTTATCACATAGTCTTTAAAAATGTATAAAAAAGTATATCTAATATAAAATATATCGATGTTCCTTAGGTCTCCTCAGGATAGTTCGGAATAAAACCATGTCTCGTTTTGCAACAATTTTTTTCTCTCGCACTGGGCTTATGTTCCAAAACTTGGATATTATTGTTGTATGGCAACTACCTTAAATAAAAAAAAAATTTGTATAACTTAAATTAATAATAATAATTCAACATTCAAACAAGTAAATAAAGAATCATCGTTAATTTGTAGGTATACCTTAGCTTACTCCGACTTTTGCTGTCAAAACAGGCGTCTTCTGAGGCAGCGAATCGAACTATAAAGGATTACAGCTAAAACGGGTCTGATATTTCGACTCGGGTAGTAAAATATCTTGATTTAACAATTTTTTATTTTTACAATCCACAACAAATTCGTAATAATTTAAAAAGTCAATGCCAAGAATTGATAATTCGTCCATATCATCGATTATCTTGAAAGTCCATGAAAAATTTTGCTGCATTTTGAAATCAAATTCTACGGTAATAGTTCCATAAGATTTAATTTCAGTATTATTTATATTTGTTACACTTTCGCTCCACATTATATCTCCACTCAATTGGTTGAATTTTGGTACATCAGAATAATTGACAACACTACAAGTAGCCGCCGTGTCTACTAAAAACCGTATTTGTGCACACTTATCAGTGACGTATACTCTAGAATCGGATTGAGAAGACGTATTGTCTTGTTCACGAGTGTATACTTTTCTAAGATTATGTGAAACAGAAGAATAAACTTTGAGGGATTTACAGTCTACTAGAAGTCCATGTTGAGCTAAAAAATCTGATCCGAGAATTGATTTTCCGACAGCCGAATTTATGTCAGCTATTATGAATTCTCCTCGAAAAATTTTTTTTGTTCCAAAGTTGAGATCTGTAGTTAAGGTTCCACATGTCTGAATCTTGGGATGGTTTAAAGGAAATTGTAGAAATTTATTGTAGAATTTCCGATTTCGAAAAATTGCGTTGAATTTCGATTCGCTACATTTACAAATCACACTGTCAGTGGATCCTGTGTCTACTAAAAATAATTCTTTTGATATTGTATCAGATATATATACGCGGCGTTTAGATTTATATGGTTGATATTTTTCTAATGACATATTTGACATATTTATAAATATTAGTTTCAATATATTTTATAAAATACCCCACAATTTGAGAACAATAATTTATACTTTATTTTTATCAATCAAATTTATTAATTAGTATTTCAGCACCAGTTTACGTGTACAACTATAAATAATAACTGAGATGCTCCGCTGGAACCACGTTTATATATATGAAAAAACTCGCCTCAGTACTTTATTGAAATGCTGTGTTGCTCTTATAGAATAGTGGAAATTGGTAGTGCTAGGATTTTTTATTTCGTGCTGGTAGTACGGACATACAGTACCGGTAGTAAAGCCGGCAACTGGTGGCTAAGCCTGGTAGGTAAGCCTGGCAGGCGGGCGATCCGTTTGCAAGTCGGGCAAGTCCGTCATGCTTTAGCATCGGCGCGACCGTCCGACAAAAGTCGTGCGGAACCCTATTTTCAACATTAAATAAAAATTATTTTTTTTGAAGTTAGAGTTTCGGGAGTCGAAACGTTTTTTTAGAAATTTCCTCCTCTTTAAAGATCTTTTTTCTGATTTTCGATGTCACCTATAGTTATTAAGTTATTCACGAAAAACTGAGATTTTTTATTTCGTTGATGTTTTTTGCTAACAACAAATTGAAATTTTTATTAAAAAAATGAAAAAACATTATTTTCAGAATTTAATTCCGTAATGAATGAGTGGTTTATATTTTTATCACAATTTATAAGATTTTTATCAGCAAATTTACGCAAGATTCTCACAAAAATTTCCGTTACTATGTAACATAATAATGGTTACCACTCTAACATAGGAATAAGATCTATTTTTTTCTCTCTGTGTAATTAATAAGTTATTAACGATTTTTTTCAGGTTGATGAAGATTTTTTTTAAAAAACAGTATATATATGATGGACGAAAGAGTGAGAGAAACATACACTATAGTATATGTCATTAACACGCTCTGCATTAAGCTTTTATACCACTTATTCGCATTCATGCACGATATGCGGTTCATTATAAGCTTTCTTTGATTATTTCATAGAGTATCTTCCAGTTCTCCCAGATCGTGGGATTTTTAACGTGCGTTTGGTGCTTGGGCAGTAGTAAAAAATCCCACAATCTGGGAACACTGGTACCTTCTAGTATGAAGTAAGAAACTGATAAATAATTTAAGGAAGTGAGAATTCGTCCGATGGGGCATGGGGCACGGGTCTATGCATACACTACACCCGTGCAGATATTTCATACGCATGGAAAACAGGTACGAGCACGGATACAGTGTATGATAGACACGCTCATAATTTGATAAATTTCAAATGAGAATTAAAGCTTATGTTTCGACGGTACTTTGATAAAACCTCTTATCTCTCATTTACAATACATAAAAGATATGTGGTTTTACCAAAGTACTGTCGGTTTTGAATAGTGATGAACAAAGCAAGACCAAGACCAAGACCTAGAAGCTTCTGTCTTTAATATCATTCTTTCTTTATCGACCAAAACCAAGACAGCAAGAACTAGACAAATTTTCCTCATCACTAATTCTGAAGATCTAAACAGCTATTTTATTCAATAAATAAATTTATTTATAACAAAAATTATCTTTTTCATTGACAACAAATGATATCATTTCTTTGAAATAATGAATACTCTATCATATATACATATCTTGAATTAAAAAATAGAGTATAAAACAGCATTAGTTTTTAGACAAAAATAGTGTATCATGCAGCGCTTCGCACCAAGTCTTACGACACGTAATAACATGCTGAAACGACAAAAAAAAAATTAACGGTGGCACGCTTCGCATTCCTTTCACCGCAAAAAGACGCTTCCTATCTACGAAACGATAAGTGGCAGCATTTAATACATCACACACATAGTTTTTCAATCATGTATGTGATATACTTGAGAAGAAGATCAAATACTGAGGGATGCGAGTGTATTCGTAGGAAACTCTAATACTCCTTTAAGGAATCGGTGTCACTTACATATAGGTTTTTAATATCTAGCTGAACGGATTTGACGATCTGAAGGTCAGGGTTTGATCAGAACGATAGTATACTTTTACTTATTAGTCAGGAGGTGGTGTGATGCTACTGATATTACTACCTGAGGTAAAAAAATAAGCCTACTCCCATTATGTTAATAATAAAACAATAAATTTAATCTCGTGCAGGGTGATTTTTTTACTTAGATATTAATACTGTTTTTTATTTTTTATAGCAATTTTATATAAGTTCAACTTATTTTCAAAATTTAATAAGTTTTAATAAATATTTGTCAACTATATAATAGCTTTTATTTACAATAAAAACGTATACAAGAAATTAACAAATCACATTACATATACGGAATATCAATATTTTTATACTTCTATAAAACCTGTTTACTTGCTCTTAATTGATTCATTTATATTTTTTTTAATTAAAAAAAAAAAAAAAAAAAATTTAGAGGTTTTCCGGATTTTTGGTGTTGGATCTGGATGTAATATATTATGAGAAAAACATAATAACTAAAATAAAAAGTTATTAGATAAAAGTACTTCTTAAATTTTATGAGCCTTTGTTGAGGTGTTATACACAATAATGACTTCACATGAAGTCATATTTGTCTTGGCATTGAAATGAATTTTTTTTTAAATATCTGTCAATATTTTAAATCTAGGCATAATAAAAATGTTATTAACATTCTGTGATTCATAGAACAATTAATAATTTCTTTTCTAAAGATCACGTAATTCTGAAACAATCACCATTAAGTCTTTGTAATCTAATCTACTCGTTGAGTATTATGTCAAACACCTGTTGCTATTTTCCGCACGCTTGGCTTTACGCCAACTACTACATTATGTATTCAATAGCATGCGCCGGCTTCATATATTTTTCTGCCCTTCGGCTGGAAAGTGGCAACTTTCTGGCCGCTGCGCTAAACAAAGCTGCCACATTCCGGCTACGTCGAGCAGAAAAATAGTATACACACCTTGGCCAGTAAATAAGAAAGCCTCAGATCACATGTTTGTCAACCTCGGCTTCGCCTCGGCTAACAATTACATGTGATCTAAGACTTTTCTTATTTTACTGGCCTAGGTATGTAATATACTATGTATACATGAATAGATATATTATATATCTCTACAGTACAAGTGTGCTTTGAGAAAGTACTGTTAATGGTATTATACCTGATATTAGTCTACAGGAGTTAATATGACAACACAAAATCATGATATACACAATAAATTAATTCCGTGGACCATCAGGTTTTAATATTCTTTGATTTGAGATTAAATAAAGAAGATATTGCTTGACAATACATTATAAAAACGTGGATAAATTAAAAAAAATAAACTTCATAAGTTAATATTTAGAATTTTTTTAATCATGAGTGTGTGAATTATGGATATTGTTGAAATTATAATAAGTTAATGTAATTAAAGTAACTTTACATTAATACAATCAAAATATGTATCTCATATTTAAAATAACATTCAGTCTTGAAACATTGTGTTCTATCATTGACGAATGTGAAATTCTGTTCGAAAAGTAAAATTTTTTATGTATACGATTCTACGTTATGACAAATTATATTACTTAATGTGTAATTCCATTTTGTTTCTAATAACGATCAGCTCTCTTTTACTCAGTTAAAAAAATACATAAGTACTTGCAGTCATATATCTGTTCTTCCTTACCAGTTCTATAAATACATTCTCCAAGAATCAAGGTCAAATTTATATTTGTATAAAAGTACGTACATATTAAGAGATTTTACTGACCGTTCTAAAAAATTCAGCTATTATAATACTTTATAAAATTAAAGATGCAATTTTATAAAAATAGGCAAGAAAAAAAATTAATCTAATATTAGATTTTTTTTACAATTTTTATTTCAATATTTAATTCAGTGTTGAATAAATATCTTTGAAATTATTGTTTATCAGCTGACATAGGTGCTCTAGAAGACGGATGTCATCGTGTTCACTAGACACACATAAATACATGAACTACATACAATATATACATGTATGAAGTAAAAGTGTTATGTTGAGAGTTTAAACCAATACAAGAGCAAGGAGCTCTGACTTATCTGACAAATGTGCTATGTATTTGTATTGGCTCGTTGGTTTTCTCATTTTTTAGATTATCAAAAATGAATGAAAAAAAAGCCTTCTATCTTTCTCTTGTTTTTAATTTTGAATTTATAGGAGTTCTACTGTATGTCTAGTATTAAATTTTTGGGTTATAGCTAAAAACTTTTAAACTCAATCTCATATCTATTTAGATACATGCAAGTTTATTTCATATGGAAAAAAAAAATTGATGTTCATAAAATATTTCATGTACAAGATTTATAATATATAACCATATAACTTAATAATATTTCTTATGTGATAATTATGTCAATTGAGTGGTACTGTAACAAATAAAATAAAAATGTATATTTAAACGAGTTTAAAATAATAATATACTTGACTCAGGCATGATAAAATTCTGATTCAGAACTTACTTGATGAGATTAAGTCCCCACCGAGTTTATTTTACTTGCCAAGTAGGTAGAGACTGGAGAACTTAGTTCATATACTGAGGTTTATTCTGTTTCGTGGACGAACTTGGAGCCAGGAATGGCTTATTTAAATAATACTGTTACTAAGTGAAATAAATCAGTTAATAATACGCATGTAATAATTTTTGGTTTATATTAATAGTGAAAAACAAGAGTATTGTTAAATTTTACTTAATTCTAAATTAACGTTAAAAGTAATAAAAAAATCAAGTTTGTCGCAAACGGCCACGCCTAATTCGTATCTGTCTGCCGTTTAGTCCGTTTTATAACGCTAAGTTCAACTACTACAAAATATACTTACGTTGACAGAATGTGACTTTATTCATCAATAAGATTAATATTATATGAACATCACAACATGGTTTGATATTTTTACAGAAGTGTAGTATAGTGTATAATGTGTTTTTCCTTTTTCTTGCATCAGCGAATAGAAGCCTTTTATTTAATAAAAATATCAAAGTGCACACTTATTTTAAAATTAAAATAAAATATTTTTTAGTGGGATATAATGTTTTCTTATAAACTAAAATATCATCAAATGTAATTAATTAACTTTAAACATTTTGTATGAAATTTTTTTTTTATCGGCATGGAATTGAGAATTATACAAAAAGTACAATTTTAGCTGGAGTTCTACGTGATGATTAGAAAAAAATCTTTAAATTGTAGCACAAAAGTGATCAGCTGTGTGATAATTACAGTATCACATATTATTATTATTCAATGTGACTTGTCCTTGAAATATTCTTTATTAATATTTTAATTTTTCGTCGAGTATGTATTACATAGTTTTTGTTTTTTGTATCAATTGTAACAATTCTTATTAAATTACACTTATATGTTTTTAATATTTTATTTTTGTTTGAAATTTGAAAAAGCCTTATTAGATTTATATTAAATGAGATGTCTGTATTATTATAATTTTATTAAGGATTACTCGAACTTTTTAAGCCAAATATATTTACTCATTCTCTTCAGAAAAGAATTCTTCTGTTACGAATGTCAACTAGAATGTCGTAGTACTCCAAAAAATCTGCACCGATGATTAGTTCGTCAGTGTCAGCAATCGTAAAGTTCCAATAAAAAACTCTACCTAATCCAAAATCCAATTTCATTTTAGTGGTTCCGTATGTTCCAATTACACTTCTATTTGCTGCTTGTAAATTATTGTTACGATTACGCTTTGGTATTATACGTCGAGGAATGAGATAACGAGGATAAATACTACGACAAGCACCAGTATCAATTAAAAATTCCATGCCCGAAGCTCTTACAAACAGACAAGCGTTTCGATTAACATTAAGTATAGGATTTAATTGTAACATATCTACTGAAAACGGTAATTAAAATGGATTCACTGGATTCATTTCAAAGCATTCGTTAATATATTCTAAATATTCCGTTAACAAATTATTCATTCTGTAAAACTCCAATAATTCTTTACTTAGTAGAAATTCATAGACCATTCTCCAATCGTCAGACATTTTTCAATCTACATAACAAAATTATAAAAGTGATTTTATTAATTAATACATGTTACGTATAAGCGTTTAATAATAGTTACGTAAATAATTTAACTCTTTATAAATATAAATACCTGAGTTTGTTAACACTATCTGATTATGACACTGTAAGTGATATGTTTACCGAGCGGAAGAAGAAGCAATTATGACAGTTTCATTGAGTACTCAGGGGCTCGTGCCAGTACCGCCTTCCTGTCGCCTTACTAACAACCCCCACTCTTTCACCTTCTCTCGTGCTCTACAGTTGTGACATTGAATGTTTTCTATATGAGCCTCTAAAGACTCTGATTATTTAACTCACATGGATATGATTGAATGAAAGTGTTCTAACAAATAAGAAATTAAGGTAGTTGTTCTGCTGGGGGAATAGTGTCAGATAATTATAAATTTTTGTCTTACTCTTGAAGGGTATTAAGATACAATAATCACTCAAATTTGAAGCCGATTGACCGTCTCAAATTCGAACTATTTATGATAAAGCTCGGATTTTAACCCTTCAGCACTCTCGCAAAACGATTTACTATCATTACTCGCGCGATGAGAAAAACTCTCACGCCTTTTGTGGAAGCACACGCATGCTTATAGCCCCTTTAATTTAAAAAATCTCAAACAAGATAAATTTTTTAAAACAAAAAAAAATTGAATTATTTAAAAATAATATTTAATAATAATACATCCAAACACAAATGCACTCTTACGGGAACTTCCGAACTGTACCGATCAGACCCGATTTTTTAAATTCTGACCCCTCTACTTTACTATTGCGATGAGAAAATATCTCACAGAGTTAATAAAATTTATTTTATTTTTTTATAGTATAGAACAATTTAAATAATAATATTGCAATCTGAAATAATATTAATTTTTTGGCAGATAGAAAAAAAATCACATAGTCATTCCATTTGAAATTTGAAAGAAAATTTGAGTTATTGATGAGCGTGAGAGAAAATGTCATAGCGAGAGTGCTGAAGGGTTAATCTTTTCTCGTGTACAGTATTAGTTAAAAATAATGCCTAATTTTTACTACAAATTAAACCACTCTTACCGCGTATGTCATCCATAACTTTTTAACAATATTGTAGTAGAACAACTACTTTAAAATCAAAGCTTTCTTTTTAAATTTAGAAAAATTTTTACTACGAAAAATAATAATTTATATTTTTTAGCTATATTTTGCATCAGTTCGAATGTTAATAATTAATTTTTTATATTTTACAGCGATTTCAAAAAGAGCAATTCGGAATTTTCATTTTGAACTTTTTTACTACAATACAATGCGCAAGCATTGTATTTTCTCATAACATAATTTTTCATTTATGTGGAAAAAATGCTATATAGTACCTGTTACTATGTGGGGTACCTATATTAGTTAAGCGTGATGGAAGTAACCGTGGCGAACTCTATTGGATATTAAAGTAATTATGGTTGGGTAAGACAGAAATCAACCATTCTCACTAGATAACACGCAAGTATGCAATCTACATTAATTAATACGTTTGAATATATTGTAGAATTCATACTAAACAATTGAGATTGCTTGTTACAATTAATTATTATTAATGAATAATTTATATTTTTATGTTTTAGGACATCGTAATGAATGATTTCATAATGAATCCTAATCAATAACGTAAGATAAGTTCACCACTTACTCTTGCTAATATTGAAGATATTCCTGTAAGTATTAAAAAAAAGTCATCAGGCAGCGGAAATGGAAGTAGATTTCTTCCCCGTATACAAAACAGTAATGAAAATTCTAAAAATCAATTAACTTACACTTGATTTCTTTCTATTTAATCTTAAAATATGTTGTTATAAAGAATATAACATAAATGATTTAAATTCAATTATTCCTCCATGCGCCAGCTCAATTTTTAAGATATCAAGCTAAAATTTTAGAAGATTTTTTTTTCTGTCAAAGAAAGTTTTTAGATGCATTTACTCAGAAAAAAGAATAAATTTTTTTTTCTGACACAGTTTACTATATATCTATAGATATATAAACTTTTGAACCATAAGTTTTTTCTAAACCAGCTCGACGAACTGAGTCAGGAAATAGCAAAATTTTTCAAAAGTTCCACCATGAGGACAAATGCAATGGTTAAATTTCTATAAAATCTAGTAAAAATTTTAGATATAAAAAATCTATATCTATATCTATATCTATATCTATATCTATATCTATATCTATATCTATATAGATAGATATATATATATATATATATATATATATATATATATATATATATATATATATATATATAGATATACAATCGCGTTCATTAATTCGAGTCAGTTTCTATGTTTAGGGATTTATGGAAATCCCTAAATTTGGAGGTTTCTAAAATCTTAAATTGGAAAATTTTAAAATTAGCTTTTAGTAAAATAAGTTAAACGTAAAAAATGATAATATTAAAAAAATAAAAATTTAAATTATGTCAAAAGTAAATTAAGCTTGTAGAAAAACATGCAAGTACATTTATAATTTTTACGAGATAATCAAAAAGTATTGTCAGACTTTGGAGCTCGAACAGCTCAAAAATAGACCACAGGACAATTTTCTAGCTTTTCAAGCTCGAAAAAATTATAAATGTCGAGAGTTGGCCGTTAGGTCACCTCTAAAAAATTAAATTTTTATATTCTTAAAATAAAAAAAATATCAACATGAAAAATATATTATTTTTATTAAAAGATTTACGAATCACCACGAATAACAGATTTATTTTTTAATTATTTCGTCAATAACTAAATTTTTTAATTTTAATAGCCTCAAATACGTAAAATCTAGGCTTAAAATTAACTATTATTATGAATCGCCGAGTTTAGAATCGGCTGATTTTACGATTTACCGATTTTAGAAACGGCCAATTTTAATAATTACCGAGTTTAGAATCGGCCGATTTCACGAACTAGCGATTTTAGAAACGGCCAATTTTAACGATTACAGAATTTAGTATTGGCTAAGTTCAAGAGGTAAAGTTTTAAAGTTTCCATATTTAGTAATTTCCAATTTTTAAAGATCGTATTTTTAAATAACCTCTTTTTTAAGATTTCCTTATTTTAGATGTTCAAATTTTTCGTTTATTTATTTTTTAATTCATTCAATTTATAATTATTCTTTTTTTTTTTATTCGGTAATCTAAAGACTTTTAAATTTTTATGAATTCTTTTTTTTTTAATTTCTGATTTTAAGAATATATTTATTTAGAGATTTCCATTTTTTAAGTTGGCTGTTTTTTCTCCTTGCATGTTTTTCTACAAGCTTAATTTACTTTTGACATAATTTAAATTTTTATTTTTTTAATATTATCATTTTTTACGTTTAACTTATTTTACTAAAAGCTAATTTTAAAATTTTCCAATTTAAGATTTTAGAAACCTCCAAATTTAGGGATTTCCATAAATCCCTAAACATAGAAACTGACTCGAATTAATGAACGCGATTGTATATATATATAGGAGACTTTCTATAGATATAGATAGTCACTCATCACGATATCTCTGGAACTATAAGACCTAGAGACTTGAAATTTGGCAGGAATATTCCTTTTGCCAAGTAGAGGTCAGCTAAGAACGGATTTCACGAAATTCCACCCACAAGGGGGGTTGCGAAAAAAAATTCATATTTTTCAATTATGGCTTTTAATAGTTCAAAACTTGGTCAGAATGTTTCAAATTACATTTAGAAATTTTTTAAAAACGAATTCTGTGACATTCCACCCCCCTGGCGTGCCCGTGTGTGGGCGTCAAATTAAGAAAAAATTCGTAAATTTCAATCTATAGCTATTAATACTTTGAAACATGGCCAGAATGCTTTTTTGGCGTTTTGAGCTGTTAAGAATAAATTTCATTAAATTCTACCCCACATGTCCGTGCGTGGGCGTAAAATTAAAAGAAATTGTACCTTTTAATCTATAGCAGCTAAAGGATTGAAACTTGGCCAGATTGATTTTTTTGGAGTTTTTGAGCTGTAAAGAATGAATTTTATGAAATGCCACGCTCACAAATCCTTGCGTGGGCGTTAATTAAAAAATTATAAAATTCAATTCCTAGAGGATAATAAGAAGGCATTAAATATAAAAAAATTAAAAATTTTTATATAAGGTAAAAGCCTAATAGATGATCATGTACCATTATATGATCACTCTATGTATTTGTATATATATTGTGAAGACTTATAGATATACAAATACACGGTGATCATATACTGGTACGTGATCATCTATCGGAGCTTTTACCTTAATAGCTTAGAACATATTTTGTTGTTACATTTATAAAAAATACAGATCCCAATATTCTTTGTTTTTTGATCAAGATTATTATTTTTAAAAAAAAAATTCAAATCTTTATAGAATTACACAATTAAATTGAATTGATATCTATCTATATAGAGGAGATCCCATTTATGAACTCACTCATCACGAAATCTCAGAAACTATTAGGTCGATTGACTTGAAATTTGGTAAGAATATTCCTTTTGCCGAGTAGAGGTCAGCTAAAAACGGATTTTACGAAATTCCACCCACAAGGGGTCTTGCGGGGGAGTTAACAATAGAAAATTCCCATTTTTTTTATTAATTTATGTGTGTAGTCATTTGTTTTTTGTTTCCGTCAATAAAACAAAAGACGATCGTTTTTTTCGTCATTCTTTTTTTTTTCTAGCTTATAAAGAAGTCGGAAAAATGTATAACATCAACTCTACGCTTTCAATGCTTCTCCATCCACACCATCCCACGCATCCACCCCCCCACATCCACCCACGCATCCATCCATGCACTCCTACGCATCCACCCACGCACTCTCACGCATCCATCTATGCACTCCTACGCATCCACCCACGGACTCTCACGCATCCATCCATGCACTCACCCACATCTATCTATATATATAAGATTTCCACGTATATAGTCACTCATCACGATATCTCTGGAACCATAAGACCTAGAGACTTGAAATTTGGTAGGAATATTCTTTTTACCGAGTAGAAGGCAGCTAAGAACGGATTTAACGAAATTCCATCCACAAAGGGAGTTGCGGGGGCGTTAACAATCAAAAATTCCCATTTTTAAATTATAGCTCCTATCGACTCCAAATTTAGTAAGAATCTTCTGTAAGAGATCTAGAAATAATCTATGAACGAACTTTATGATATTACACCCCACAGAGGGTTGCGGGGGTGGGTATTAACAATGAAAATTTTTAATTTTCAAGCTATAGCTCCTACAGGCTCCGAATTTGGTAGGAATTTTTTATAAGTAATGTAAAAATAATTTATGAACGAATTTTATGATATCCCATCCCACAGAGGGTTGCGGGGGTGGGTGTTAACAATGAAAATTTGTAATTTTCAAGCTATAGCTCCTACAGATTCCAAATTTTATAGGAAATTTCTGTACGTGATGTAAAAATAATTTATGAACGAATTTTACGATATCCTACCCCAAAGAGGATTGCAGGGGCGTTAACAATAAAAAATTCCTGTTTTCAAACTATAGCTCCAATAGACTCCAAACTGGGTAGGAATTTTCTGTAAGAGATGTAGAAATAATATAGGAACGAATTTTACGATAGCTCACCCCACAGGGGTTTGCGGGGGTGGGTATTTACAATTAAAATTTTTAATTTCAAAGCTATAGCTCCTATAGACTTCAAATTTGATAGGAGTCTTCTATATGTGATATAGAAATGATCTAAGAACGGATTTTACAACGAATCACCTCCAATAAGGATCGCGGGAGTGGGTGTTGACAATAAAAAATGTTCATTTCCAAAATATAGCTTCTGAAAACTCTAAATTTGCAGAAATCTTTTATTTCTCCTGTAGAGATCATCTCAAAATGGATTTCAATAAAGTTTACTTCCGATAGGAATTGCGGGGGTGGGTGTTAAGATCTAAAATTTCAATTTCCAAACTATAACTTCGATAGACTTCAAATTTGGTGGGAGTCTTCATGTATCATGTCAAGTTCAGCTAAGAATAAATTTTATCAAATTCCAACCCCAAAGGGACTGCGGAGGCGTTAACAATGAAAATCTTTCTTTTCAAAACAATAATTTCTATGGACTCGAAGTTTTGTTGGAATATTTTATTTTTAATGTAAAAATCATCTCGAATAGGATCTTACGAAATTTCTCTCTCACATAAGAGTGCGGGAGTGATAGTTGTCAAAAAATTCATATTCTTCAAATATATTTCTTAGAGATATTAAATTTGATAGAATCTTAAGACAAACAGGTAATTATAGGGATGGCCTCCAAGGTCAACGGATTACAACATTTTCCTTTTTTAATAATTATATTTTCTTACCACAATCGTCTCTTTGGCAGCGGCGAAAAAGTCATTGTAAGGTTTCTAAAATTTAACTTTACATGTAGCTATATAGTCAACGGACTAAGTGTTTTGCATACATTTTATTTTTGCTGATCACATAAGCAATGAATTGTTCTTATTACGGGATCGCGGGAATGTAACAGATTAAAATGAAAACATTTTCTAAACACTTGAGATGTGGAAAAGAAATTTGGCTATTCATTTTAAGAGATTTCGTAAAATCGAAAATGAAAATCGTAAATCCAAAAATGATTATTCATTTTTGGAGAAAGCCACGGGAATGTTATAGTGATTGCACATTGAAAGTTACAATGGATATTCGCTAGAATTATGACATGGATAAAAGGTACAGGCCAATCCGATAGAATTTTGAATCTGTGCAAGTCAGAACAATACTCCAATTGAATTTCAAGTCTCGATCTCAAAATACAATTCTATAAACTGCCCAGCGGAGCGGGCGGGTAACAACTAGTAATGAATATTATTAATACACATATTAAGATAAAAAAATTTTATTTTTTGACTATTCGATTACATGATTATTAATTAAAATTAAATAGAAAAAAACATTCAAATATAAAAATTTATAAATGCATAATTTGTCCGTAGCTCGTAAATAGCAATATATTTTTTTATAAGTAATTATTAAATATTATACTGATTTTTCTTTTGTTTCAGTTCAAAAACTTGAGTACAGTTTATCAGAGAGAAAATTACGGACAACAATTATTCTTTGATGATTATAATCAAATTGTTAATTTGATTTTACTTTCAATAAAATAATGAATATTTTTATCCTAATGAACCTAACATATTATATAAAATGTATAAAAAAATAACTGAGATTATATTATAATTCAAGTTAAGAACTTCGTTTCTTTAAAATTTTAAAACTCGTATATGTGTAAGTATATTCTTAACATTTTAACAGAGCAAATTTCCCGACATGAATTACTAATTTACTTTTATGAATTACATGATAAAATTACATATCATTAAGTAGTATTTAACACACTTAGTGACCTTAATAAAAAATTAATTCTCCTAACATGATTCCAATAATAGACATATAATATAATTCATAATTTTTATCACGTGTACCAATAAACTAACTCTTTACTGGTATACACAAATGATAAATTTATCATATTCTTTTGTATTTCGTTACAAACATTTATAAAAGTTACTATACCTATATGCTTCACATTTAATTAGTTCCTGTGGAAATAATCATTCAAAATAATAAATTAGTTTTATCACGTTTATTATTTAATGAGCAACGTTTCAATATGCTAATTTTTACGTACAATTAATAAATTTATCATTTTTGTTCGAAAATTTTGTGTTGAATTATAACTAACTTTAGTTTTTGAACTGCTCTTTCTCAGCATAAATTAATATTATAATCATTTAGCAGCCAGTCCCGTTTTTTTCTTGCGTCGCACTCATTGCGGGAAATGGTACTATCTTTCTTGCACTCATGATTATAAAGCTGTTGCAGTTTTATGTTTTTCTTTTAAACTAATGAGAATTTCCTCATGAGAAATAGACAATTAAAAAATCTTCATTATATAGGAGAGAAATAGTAAGCTGCTATCGTAGGGGCCGGGTTTTTTTTTCATAATTCATTCACGATATTGTTCTATTTCAATATTAAAATTGGCTGCTAATTAAATGCTCTTCATTAACTAGTAAGCTAGAATTTTGTTGGAAACCATGTTATCTGGATACCCGTAAAATCAGATTGAGCAATAATTGCATATTAATTGCGAAGTTCACCAACAATTGAATAAATGTCGCTAACTAAAATTATTACCCTGAGAAAAAAAAATTTTTTTGTCCAGAAAAAAATTTCTTGGCTCAAGAATCGTTTAAAATAAATTTTGGTTTTTTGACAAAAGAGTATCAATATCTATCATGATAATAAAATATTGGCATTAATTTTGATAGAATAACAAACGAATAGGTTCACTTGAATTAAACAAAAAATAATTCGATTAATTCGATAAATTCTTGAGACAAGAAAATATCTTCTTGAAAATAGTGTCTACACAGAAAAAAAAATTAACTTGGTTCAAGAGAAAAATTCTTGAACCAAGAATATAATTTTGAAGAGGGTAATTGTCTTGAATTAAGACGAAAAATTCTTGAATTAAGTAAAATTTCCTTAAATCAAGAAAAATGTTCTTAAATCAAGAATTTTTCTACTCAAACCAAGAATATTAAGCTCTTCAAAAATATATACTTGATTCAAGAACTTTTTTTTTTTTGTGTAAAAATTACAAAAATTACTAAAAGATAAATAATTAAACAAACTACAATAACAGTAAATTCAAATAAACAATCCGATTGTTTGTAATATTTTTTCAAGTAATAAATCCAGTTAGATGAAGTATGAGTTGATTCTAGTAGTCTGCCAGTATTGAAGTCCACAACTAATCTATAGTGTGTTAGAAAATCGGCGCCAATTATTGGTCGTTTAACATCGGCGATTATGAAGTCCCAGTGGTAATTATGACTTGATCCAAAGTTTAAGGTCATAGAAGTGGTTCCATAAGTTGCGACTTCAGTGTTGTTTGCAGCTTGAAAATTGTAGTTTGTATTACGTTGAGGTGTGAATCGTTTTGGTAAATGAGATCGAGGAAATAAACTGCCTTCAGCACCAGAATCGATTAGAAATTGAGTTCCTGACTTCCGATCGATTACGAAGAAAAGATTTTGTTCAGTTAAGCAATGATTTTTTATAGTGCATAATTCTTCATTGTTGTTTTCATAATTTTGTTGATTTTGATCAATAGATTTATCACGGCTATCTTGAATTGATTCTAAATTTTCTGGATTACTTGTATTGATCAATGTACTATGAGTTGATTCTAGTAGTCTGCCAGTATTGAAGTCCACAACGAATCTATAGTGTGTTAGAAAATCGGCGCCAATTATTGGTTGTTCAACATCGGTGATTGTGAAGGTCCAGTCGTAATTATGACTTGATCCAAAGTTTAAGGTCATAGAAGTGGTTCCATAAGTTGCGAATTTAGTGTTGTTTACAGCTTGAAAATTGTCGTTTGTATTACGTTGAGGTATGAATCGTTTTGGTAAATGAGATCGAGGAAATAAACTGCGTCTAGCACCAGAATCGATTAGAAATTGAGTTCCTGACTTCCAATCGATTACGAAGAAACGATTTCGTTCAGTTAAGCAAGGAATTTTTATAGTGCATAATTCTTCATTGTTGTTTTCATAATTTTGTTGATTTTGATCAATAGATTTATCACGGCTATCTTGAATTGATTCTAAATTTTCTAGATTACTTGTATTGATCAATGTCAACTCGGATGTAATATTTTCTGATAAGTTATTTTTAACACCAATAAGCGAATATTTTAAATTGGCAATCAATGAATCGAACATATTAGCGTCGTAAAAATACAGTATAGTTATACAGATACAATGTTTTCAGATCCAAACTGTAGATCACTGATACCCTGGTATGATAGCCACCTTACCTATAACTTACTGTCAATCTACGTCCGTAATTTGAAGCAAACTTGACGGAAAGAGTTGGCAAAGCGAGCGATTACCTATTAGTTACCTATAACTTACTCTGCAAATAGACGTCAAAACTTGCTGTACAAGTATTTCCGTCAAATTGTAGTAAAGTTGAAAGGAAATTTAACTACAAGTTTGATTGTTAACTTGTATTCAAGTTGCGGCCGTAGATTTCCGTCAATTTGCTTACAACTGTTGTTGAGTGAAGAATTACCGCCAACTTGATGTATAAATTAACCGTAACTGCTGTAAGTCAACACTTACTGAGAAAGCACTGGCTATCAGGGTACTTAATATAGCACTTTATGGAATAGTTTGAGTAAAATTTTGTCGGTATGGTTGCGATCTCGATCAATAGTCACGTGACAATTATCCACCAATGGAGAAAGTACCAATGGACCAGTACCTTATTGTATCTGTATTTGTAATGAAATTATTTGCTATGATAAATTTTTGATTTACGCAGATTAACTTTGTAATTTTTCAAAATTTAATAATCAGAAGTCAAATCATACTTCTTGATATGAAAGAAAAAGACGATGATAATATAGAGTGCAGGCACTTATAGGGGACAGAAATATTTCGTTATAGAGACACAACCTACACACTACCGACTCGCTTGACGATCCGTGAGATAATGTCATAATGATGGCGTTTACCGTAGGAATGGTAAAATCGATTCCGATTCTAGCCGAGAATCGATTCTGTGGTCAAAAAACTCGATTATTTAGACTCGATTCCCAGTTATCAGAATCGATCTAGAATCGATTCTTAGTGATCGAGTCTATAATTTATTTTAATGCCGGAGTAATAACACTATAGCATCAATATATTAAATAAGAAATGGCCCAAAGTAATTTTATATTTCATTATGAAAATATTTTAAATTTAGCGCTCTCTGTGCGTTCGCATTCAATCGGTTTTCGTTCAATTCAAATATTTGAGAAAATTTTTATTTTCATTTGTATATGATTTTAATATGGTATTGAAATCTTTTCTGTTTAGGTGAAATTTTGAAAAAAGAAATTAAGTCATCGAAAACTCTTGTGATTACCTGCGAAAATAATCTTACAGATCATCAACCATCTTCAGGTAGTAATGATCTGTGGGATTTTTTAGACGACGCTGTGCAACACAACATTCAAGTCGCTGACAGTGATGAAGCAGGCGGTAGCCACTCAGTTGGTAGCCATATTAAAGCAAATTTTTTAAGGGAGTTGGGAAAGAACGGATAGGGGAAAGGGGGGGACCTACTCAGTGGGAATTTTTCCGTAATTGAAAAAATAATCAGACAGCCCAGACTGGGAATCGAACCCAGATCTCTCGGTTACGCGCCAAGGGCTCTACCAGTTAAGCTATCCGAGACAAGTACTGACTACTTTATTCAGTCACGTATATAAGACCCACCGAGCAAACAACGCCACCGTCCATCTTACGGTAAAGAGCCATATTAAAGCAAATTTTTTAAGGGAGTTGGGAAAGAACGGATAGGGGAAAGGGTTATTACTGTGAAAAAAATATGACAAAATAAAAATTTAAAAAATTCCCCAATAGGAGTTTATATCATAAAATACTGATCATTTATTACTATTAATTATAACAAAGACTTAATACATCATAACTTAAATATGAGAATGGCCAGGCTTATGCTTGGCGTACACAGCTTTCAATAATTCAGGAAATACTGCTCTAAAATCAGTTATCAACATTGCATTTTCTTCTTTACGCCATGTCACATAATCTTTAAAATTTTTCATCAAAGCTTGCGAAATAGATTGATAAGTTCTCGAAATACTGGTTCGATGAACTTTAAAAAGGACACTTAGTGCAGAGAAAGATAGTCCGGTTTTAATTCTCATAAAGAAGATTAGTAATCTGTTGTCTAGTGATATTTTCTGGCCATAACCTTTTTCAGCTTCTTTGAGAACATTAAGGATAATGTTAAATGCGTCTAACCTCAAACCAGCAAGGTCTAATAGTTCTTGATCGCATACTACAGAAGACATTCCGAGAAAACCGTCAGGAGGCTTGGAAATAACCGGACTATTTAACTTTTCAAAGTCAGGCCCTAGTTCTCTAGTACCACATCCTTTTTCAACTAATTTTAATTTTGGTTGTTTAGCTATATAAAACTTTTTTATTAAAGGAATATAAGCTTGTGTTGAAGCATCAGATCTAGAATCATTAAAATAATTATTACAAATGAATGTAAGTGGAGCAGGGTCTGGAGGTTCTAAAAAATCAACTTGTGTTTCTTTGTCTGAATAAACATCTACGGGCTCATCTTTAATGTCTAATTCACTTTTGATAATTATCAAATTGTAATTTTCTTGAGGTTCAATGTTCTTTTTTTTATTATTGTTATCTAAAGTTTCCATCTTTCTTTCCATTTGTCGCTTCATAGTCCGCTGAAATCTGTAACAAAATTTAAATGTATTACCAAATTATGCTTAAAATCAAGTTTTTATGAAAAAATGTAATTGCTTCATTACCGATTAAGAAGAAGTTTTTGAGTCGCTTCATTCATCTGTTTTCCATAATATACTTCTGGAAAAATTGAAGGTACAAAACTGGGACTAAGCGGATGTTCTGATTTCTTGTTGCCAATAAAATGTTGGCTACAAATCCTAGACCCTTTGTTCGGCCGCCAAGGTGTTCCATCCTCACTAAAAAAAAAAAAAATAATCAATTTAAATAAACAAAAATATTAAAGATAATTTTAAATTATAGATAATAATAATAATTACATACTCTACTCTTCTTATTGCTTTAATCCATTTTTCGGTTTGAGGTTTTTTGTGACTAACGTTAGAAAATGAATAAAAATGCACACCTCTTTTTTTCCCATAATTTCTGCAACCAGGTACGCAACAGCCTGATTCACTTAATTTTTTTGATGATATATATTCCTCCATTGTTTATTGTAAATAAAATTGTTTGATATTGCTGTTAAAATTTTACAACGTGGTTGGTTGGTATGTATCAGATGATTTTCCAATAGGTAATACACAAAGTCGCCACAGCTAGCGCTGACTACCAGATAGGTTATTATTTGCCGTTCGCAAGTGGAGCTGCTTTCTGTATAAAATGACAGTAGTTGTATCTTTATTCTTCTCATTGATTGTCGACGAGCGTGACAGAGATACGAGTATTCAACTTTTGACAGAGTGTGCAAGAAAACATAATACAGATAATAAATAATTAAGAAGTTTTTATTTATTCATACTGATGATTGTTAATTATTGAGTAAAAAAATAAATAAATACAATAAGTTCCGATTTAAAATTATTTGTAGCATAAAATAAAAATTAAATTTAGTAATTTTCTCCTTTTTTTTGTTTTTATTATTTTTTTACGTATTTAGTTTTTTATTTCAGAAAAGTAAAAGCATTGAATATAATTTTTTTTAAAGGAAATACTTGAGTAATATTTTATTTAATCAAATAAATAAAATTTCATAAAATAAAAAGTAATTATTTAATTTATTACTATCGTGAAACTTAACGTATATACTTTTAAAAACAGAAAAAATATACTTATAACGTTTATGTAAATAAATAATAATTTATTATTTTAGAATAATACGTATCTATATTTTGAACTCTTTAAATTGAATTTTTCGAAGATCCAGCAACAAAAAAATTATATTTAGTATCGAATAAAATAGTTGAGTTTTAGAAACAACTTAAAGAGGTCGATAGGTGCTTGAAAATCTTATAAGGTTAGTAAGAATACATAAATAAGTGATTTATATATATTTTTAAATTTAATTATTGACGTGTCAATTTAAATATTTCGCGCCGTTTAAATATGCAGTAGTATGAGAAAAAGGAAACTCCCCTTAAATGCGTGCGCATAAGTACAGTAGCCATAATATCCGACGTTTTATCATCAGCTCCTAGATTTTGTAAACCTTTTTTATTTCACATTATTAATTAATTTTAAATGATAGGTAAGTCTTTCATCAAATTATTTAAATAAAAAAAATTTTGCTTATTAATTAAAAGTTAAATCAAGTTATGAAAAAAATGACGTTATTAATTAGCGATAAGTATTTGTAGGTTATAAATTTATGATATTTGACATAATCATATGTGAATAAATATCAGTATGTATATAATAAATGTTGATAAAATTTTCAGATAATTTATGAAAGTAAATAAAAATGGCAGAAAATAAAAGCAGCTCAAGCGGGGAGGAGAAACCAGTAGACAAGTCACCTATGAGTCAATGTTACGAAAATTATATCCTCGTTGACGTGGGCGCAAATATGACCAACAAAAAGTACAGTCGTGATCTAGACAGTGTCATCCAACGAGCTAAGGACGCTGGAGTACAGAAAATAATGGTAATCGGAGCAAGTGTACGTTCTAGTAAGGAAGCGCTGCGCTTGACAAGAATATACCCAGGTGTACTCTATTCAACAGCTGGAGTTCATCCTCACGATGCGAAGTCTTGGGAAGATTCAGACACACTGAATGAACTCGAGAGCATCGCCAGTAATCCGGAGTGTGTCGCTATCGGGGAATGCGGTCTTGATTACAATCGAGACTTCTCAGATCCAGAAACACAGCGCGCTGTTTTTCACAAACAAATAGAATTAGCTTGCAGACTAAACAAACCGCTGATTGTTCATGAGCGTGGAGCACAAGCAGACGTGTTAGAGGTACTGAGTCACTACAAAAATCGTTTGCCGCCGGTAATGATTCATTCGTTCGTCGGGATGGCTGATGAAGCACAATTATATATCGATCAAGGTTTTTACATTGGTATCACTGGTTATTTGTGTAAAGATAAATCGGACAGCGGTGTTCGACAAATTCTTGAGACTGGCAATGTCCCATTGGATAAAATATTAGTTGAGACTGATGCACCATTTATGTATCCTAATACTAGAGCTAGTAAACTTCCAAGTCATGTAAAAGAAGCATTAACCGAAAGGTCAATGACTTTTCTTCATCGTTATTGCACTTTTCAACGTAATGAACCTTGTGCCTTGCCGGCAATTGTCGAAATGATAGCTGCTTTTATGAATAAATCACCAGAAGAAGTAGCTTTAGCCACTGCTTTTAACGCTCTTAAGCTATTCGGCTTAACTCAATAATTTCATTAACAATTGAAATTATATTAAATCTTATATCTTTTTATTTTAATAATTGAGATATGATTGTAAAAGTCTTATTAGGGGTGCTCGTCGGTGCTAATATAAATAAATTTTTTAGGCAGCTTATCAATTTAATGCTGGTGATATAAAAGAAAAAAAATTGATCGAACAACATTAAATTAAATATTTGTCATTGGTATTATTTCAATAAATTTGTTGATTTTTATGTTAATTGAATACGTTTGGAACTAACCAATGTATTGTATTGTATTTTTAAATTTTAAAACGCAACATGTTTTATATTTTTTAATATTTGGAGTATATAATAATTCGCCAATAACTATGTGAATTTTAAGTTTTTTTTTTTTTAAATCAAATTATACAAACATTTGAAAGCGTGGTAATTGTGTATAACTAACTTGTTTTTTAATATAATATGTATTTTGTATGTGAAATTTATTATTTTTTTGTTAATTAAATACTCAGTAGTTAGTTCCGTCATCAATATCAATCGATTGTTAATTATAAAAATTTACTGTCAACTTAGTTTGAATGAATTTTACAAATAGTCAATATATTTTATTGTTAAAAAATATTAACAACTATTTTCATATAATAAAATCATCTAAATATAATCTCGCAATTAATTTAAAATATTTATTTTAATTCCAAATTGATTGTTGTCATATGAAAGATTAAAAACATAAGAAGATAAATAGGAAACAATTTATATTTTCATATACAACAGATTGCAAAAAATTAATAAGTATAAAACCATGATTCATTTAAGAGTTGATACTCGCTGATAATTTATCACTTTTAAGCTTGATTGCTTGCGAAATGTATCGTGATTTTTCCAAGTTAGTAAAATTATCCCACATAGATGATATAACTGGAATAACTGTATAATTTAGCTTGGATTTTAACAGCTTAATCCTAAGCAGTCCAATTCCTGTCAAACGTAAAGTGTTGCGAGCGTAAAGACTTGGTGAAACATACATGAAAAGAAGTCTGCAACATAAAATTAGTTTCCTTTTATATTAAGTTTTTTTTTTTTTTTTAATACAATTTTACACTCATTAATGGGATAAATTTTTTTCTATTTTTCAATTCAAAAGAACGTTCAATTGTCAGTACCGTCTATGAATGTAGAACATAAGTTTTCTACATTTTAAAATATAAAAATAAATTTAGTAGACATCTGACAATTTTTATGATTTTTCTTACTAAAAATTCTAAAAATTTCACTTGTAGAAAATTTAAAAAACTTAAAGTGCAACTTTTTTAGTTTTATCTAATTAAAAAAAACTAAAAAATTGTTAATTGTCTGCTGATTAGAAGATTCTTTTTATGATATAATTATCCATTTAAATTTAAAAATCAATACTTACACTTGACTATCTGGAATCAATTGGAGGTCGGAAAGATTTAGAGGAGATTTTTCATCGTCGGGATTGATAGCAATTGGAAAACCACCCTTCCTCATAATAACAACGTGATCTATTAATTTAACAAAATTATTTATTTTTTTTCAATAAAATTTAATAAGAGCTTAGAACAATGAAAAATCTATTTCAACTTACCGATACAAAGTTTGAATTCAGTCTCAACATGAGTTTTAATATACTGCGGACCACCAAGAGATAATTCGAGCGCTGATTTCAATTGATAATTATTGCGTGGAGGTGTTGGAGTATTTCTAAATATTTCGAGAATATCATCAGATAATAATTTTCCCGTATAATCGGGACTAAAATTTGATACTGCGTAATGTAAGAGCAAAAGGTTTCCTCCAGTTTCAAAGAAAGCCTCCGTTGCTATGTTTTTACTACGACAATTTTCATCTTCAAATATTCGATTTATTAATTCTGGCCAATAACAATCCAATGAGGCTAAAAATAACGCTGTTTTAACCATCACAGAATATTTAAACTGAAGAAGTTTTTCGTTTAACAACAAATCTTTCAGTGAGTCCCAAAATATGGGTTTATAGTCAGCTAATGACATCGCACATAACATATCTAGTATTTGAAATTGATTTAATTCATTAATTATAGAATTATCTTCATAACATTTAGCGGCAACGTAATCTAATAATGATGTTGACGCAAATCTTATTTTATTCAAATTCCCCAAAATGTTTAACGCTAAATCAACTTTCACATTTTTTGATATTACCGTTTGGATAATTGATTCTATTAATCCTTCATTATAAACATCGTGATCTCTAAAAATAAATAAGCATATATTTTAGTAATTTTATAACAAATAAAATTTATATTGATAATTGATAATAAAAAAAAAAATACTCACGAATATTTAATTTTTAGTGCCATTTTACGTATAATAAATTCTAATCTTGAAAGATCAATATCGTCTACGTTTTGAATAATTATTTGTTGGAGTTTTTCACTAAACTCAGAATATTTTTTGCTATCCTTTATATTATATAGAGTTATTAAGATATCTACAGCATGGTCAGGATGCTTAAGTTTGAAATCACTACGCTCTTTGAGAATATTCATAACAAAATTTATTGCTTCGTTATTATTATTACCACTCAATAAATATAGAAACTTTAGAGCATTTACCATTGAGTCAATATTTTCAGTGTCAAGTTTTGTTTTTATTTGAGCCTCAAATACAATTGGTAGTGCCAGTTTTAAAGTTTCAACTAGTGGGGTTTTAACTTTTACTCTTGTCAATAAATAGTGTAAAAAACTCATCTGCTCTAACGTCAGGCTATTCAATGACTGACGTATCATTTGAAGCAATGATTCTACGATAATAGATGTTACTGGTACATCAAAATGTAATAGTACCTTAAGAGCATCAATGACATTTCCTTTTGATAATCCCCGCAAATCTTTCTTAATTACTTCGCACAATGCTATGAATTCTTTTTTCTTTTTAATTGATTCGATACATCCTTTGTTTTCTTTATCAATCTTACATAACGCTTTTAGAGCATTAACGGCTTCGAGTCCAGAGATACTCTTGCTATTATTTATCATTTCAAAAACTTGTGAACTAGACACGCACCATTTAAATTGGTTTCTTTGCTTCATTATGTCTGACGTTTCTTTGAACTCCAATGGCTGTGGTTGCAATATATTACTAGTGCCTGTATTTAATAAAAATTATTACAAAATTTACATTTTAAATAAATATAACATAGTTATATTATTAATTGATCGTCTTACCTTTTTCTGATATAAAATTGTTGTGAGAATTTTGTAATAATCTCACAGAAGTGGTAAAACGTGATGACCCCAGAAGATTTCTAATTGTCATTGTCATATTAAATATCCTATTTATACTCAGTGCCATTTTTTTTATTTATATTTACAATTTTGTTTTATATTTTATATTTATAATTGTAATCAAGCCGGATAGCCAGTAATAACCTCAAAAGTGCTTGTGATTTTATGATAAGAAGATTTTGTGGATGATTGTTGATATTAAAAAACTTAACAAAATTTTAAATCTATTTTGTTTATTGTCGTAAATTTCATATTCTTGTTATGTTTTATTAAACTTTATTAATACATATATTTAAATAATAAACGAGTATTCACATGTGTATAAATAAAAAATTTTACCGAAACTTGTAGCCTGTATAACCGATCAAACTGAAAAAAATTCCGATCAGATTTAAGAAAAAAATAATAAAATATCAAAATATTTTTTTACATCGACATTAAACGTACCTTTAAATTTATAAAAATTATATTAAAATATATTTTTTTATAGAATTTTTAAACACAACTTTTTTGTTCTTCACTAAAATATCACTAAAGTATTTTCTTCAATTATGTAAATAAAATTGCACGACTCATGATTTTTTAATTTTAAATTTAATTTATATAATGAATAATAAATAAGCAAATTAATTATTTAAAAAATTTATTTTTAACTCCTTCCTGAAACAATATAAATATTGTAAATTGTAACATGAGTTGTTTATTTGCCGCACAATTATTAAAATTAAATTTTTATAATAAATTTTCACCGAAAAAACAAGTTGCTAGTGACATCTATGGAAAACTGATGGAACTCGAAGACGATTATTTCGAGGTAACGGTCACCTGGCGACTAGGCCAGATTACACCTAGACACACACCCATTTAGTTGTTTATAAACTGTCATATTAGAGAGGTTAAAAAATTATTGGAAACAACGAGTCACGTGAATCAGCTGATAAATTTTCCTATCATTAGTTAATTATTTAAAAATAATAAATATAAACAACCAAGATTCTAGATAATAACAGTGTTAAGTATTTAAAAATAATAAATTGAAAATGTCTGTGACGGAAGAAAAAGTTCAAGAGCTTGATAGGAGTTTTTTAGAATTTATGAGTAAGACTGATAATGTTGATCTTGCAACTAAAGAAATATATGACGATCTTTTGGACGAAGTATTAATGGGTTTTGTCTTTGATGTGCATCGTACCATAAAAACAGGTAGTTCGGATGTTGAAGAAGGTATCCCAGATGATGAGTCGTATGCTATAGTTGGTATGTTTTGATATTTGTTATATTTACTCATTATCTAAGTAAAATTTAATTTTATGAGTAATAAATTATTTATAATTTAATTATTTAGATTCACCGGGGTTGGATGTGTTTGGTCAGCATCCAATTAAAAAAACCCAAGAGTGCAACTGTCCGAATTGTGACCGAGGAGTCGCGGCATGCAGATTTGCAACTCACCTAGAAAAATGCATGGGAATGGGCCGGAACAGTTCGAGAATAGCGTCAAGAAGGATAGCCAATAGTTCGAAAGATATGAGTAATTTTAGCGGCATTGTCAGTGACGACGACGATGATGCTGATTGGAGTGTCGCCAATGACAAAAGAAAGCGCAGAAAAGATCGCAATGGGATTAAAAAATCAAAGCAGCCAAGAAACTCCCAAAAAAATGGTGACGCACAGTCTGGCGAGCTTCAGATGAGTAACGAAAATTCTCCGTCCAATTACGACAATATGTCATTAGAGGATAAACGAGCATTGCTGGGTCAAATATGCGGAGTTATTTCGGAGCATACAAAAAAACTCTGTACACGTTCTGTTCGCTGTCCTCAGCATTCTGACGATCAACGGAAAGAAATGAGAGCGAATTTGGAGCTCAGTGAAAGCACACGAATTAATCAAGATAATTTTCAGATAGACGTCGACATGTTTGATGAAAATGATGGACAGCAATTGCGAGAAACTCTTTCGAGATGGGAGTGCGAGGGCTCTAATCAGTCTAGTCCAGCTGATTCTGCGTCGACTACTTCTAATTCCTCGTTCACGAGAAAACGCGAGGGGAAATCTAAGGGCAAAGGCAAAGGCGGAAAACGAGACCGAGTGTCCCCTATTTCTCAAGGCGACTAATTCATTGATTATTTATATTCATATCATAGTTGTTAAGTTATTGTTTTATTGGTATGACTCTAAATAGCCTAGTTTGATAATTTATAAATAAAATTGATTGTAAATAATTATTTATTGGTCGGCGATAAAATAGTGTCAGGTTTTCATTTCATATGAAAATAATAATTATTGATTTTTATCAATACTAAGTATTGGAAGTAATTATGTGTTATATTAATAAACATTTGTAGATTAATCACTACCGCTAGTGTTATAGTTATATTAAACGTCATTTATAATGAATATTAATTTATGTATTTTGGTGAAAAGGGTTTCAATCATGAAAATTTTAGTTACATTCATTAAAATTAATTTTTTTTTTCTTCTATTTATACTGTAATTTATTTATACTTATTCTGCTGGATAAAATTAATTGATTACTTAACATTTTTTTTTTATTATCAAGATATTTAAGACGATCATAAAGTTGTATTCAAAGTTTATTTTTATATCTTACTGCTAATAAAAAGTTAAATCATTTGAAAAATTGAAAATTTTTTATTTTTAAAATAATTTTTCTTATTTTAAAATGTTTTTGTTTAAAAGTAAAATTTTAAATGGCAAAAAATTAATAAAAATTTTTAAACATTTTTTAATTTAGCGGGCTTTTTATTTATTGGTACAAGATGTTGAATATGGTATATTCCGCATTTGCTATAAGCTCTGTAAAATATGTAAGTATAGATATTTATTTACATTCACAAGCAATAAAATCATAATAAACAGTAAAAAGAGAATTTATTTGAAAGTTTCTATAAATAAAAATTAACTAAAAATGTTGGAAGTACAATTAGAAAGTGGAAATTGTTTATTAACAATTATAAACTATGATCAAGATATTTCTATAAGCAAAATATGGAGTGATATTGAAGATAAAGTAAGTATTTTGAAAATAACCTCAATTTCAAATCGTTTACAGAACGTATGTGACAATTAAATTAATTTTATTTATATATAATTAAATTTAGCTGTCACTTAACGATTTTTTAATTTTCTTTAACAAACAAATTTGTTCCAAAAATTTATTTCTAAAAAATTACATTTTTAATTTATTAAAATTTCTACATGTCAATTTTTTTTATAATTGTTTTTTTTTTTGCCGTAATTTATTTGTTAAAAAAATTCTTAAAATTATCAAATAATTGCTAAATAATACTAAAGTTAGCCGACGTTTTTAATTTTTTGATTTTTCTTCATTAATTAAATTAGAACAAAAAAATATTTTTTTAAAATTGCACTTATAGTTTTTCAAGTTTTTTACAAGTGACATTTTTTAAAAATTTTTTTTGAGCCAATTTTTTTAATAAAAAAAAATTTTTTAATTTTCAGATGTCGGTTAACTTAATTTTCATAATTGCTAAATTAATTTTCATTTTATTTATTTATTTTAGGGTATATCACAGAAAGATTTTTATATTTTGAGCAATGGACGTATTATCTATGACGACAACGTAATTATATCTGGAAACGTAAAAATAATTCCACGACTTCTTGGTGGTAAGGGAGGATTTGGTTCTATGCTGAGAGCAATTGGTGCTCAAATTGAGAAAACAACAAATCGCGAAGCATGCAGAGACTTGAGTGGTCGTAGACTGCGAGATATAAATGAAGAAAAGCGTCTAAAAACATGGATTGAAAAACAGGCATTGAGGGAAGAAGAAGCTGCTGAACGCAAGAAAAAGAAACTGCAACGACTCTGTGCTGAGCCTAAGCACGAGTTCAAGGACAAACATTATGAACACGAAAGGTCAGTGCTCGGCGAAAAAATTGATGACGCTGTCGAACAAGGTTTCAAAATCGCTGTTGTAAACAATTTGGAGTTAGAAGTGAAAAAAGTCAAGGTTGCTAAAGGGGTCAAGAGGAAAACTATTCTTGATGACGATGATAGTGATGATTCCGACGGGTCGGACAGTTTTGATAACGATGCTGATGTCAATCCGAAGAAAAAGTTGGCGTGTGAAAGTAATGATTCTTCTGCGGATAATAAACAGTCTAGTTCTTCAGATGAATCTAATGATAACAGTGATGAAAAATCAACAGAAGAAAGCAACGATTCATCCACAGTCGATAAATCTTCAGACGCTGATCAAGAAATTATAAATTCTGCCGTAGATTCATCGAAGGAATTAAAAGAAATATCTACGCAATAAATTGAATATTTTATTAAGCTAGAATTCTTATTTATTGTTTTTTTTTCTATTTCTACAATAACAATTGATTATAATTGAAAATGTATAATAGTTAAAAAAATTTCAAAGAACTAAAATGAAAATAAAGTAATTGTAAAACTGAAATATCTAAATGTAAATTAAAAAACAATCTAGTTGAAAATGACAATGTGCTAATATTTAAATTAAAAAAATTTTTTTTGATAAATTTTAATTTATAAGTATCAAAATAGCTTATTTAATTTTTGTATTTTTCTGTCACTGTCATATTAAGTCAAAGTTAAATAATTTTTGAATGCATTTTTAGAGAATTTTTGTTGAAAACGTTTTTTTATAGCATTATTTGTTGAATAAGAAAATGAATATAATATTTTTTAATAACAGACTAGCTCAGTTTTAAATTAACGAGGTTGTTATCTTGACATTTTAGTAGCAACAGAGCCAATTATTGATAGAATGCACTTTTATATTACTCTTTCGTAGTTGTATTGTTCTTAAGAAATGAGATAAGCTGACCTTGGTGCTAATGCGTTGAGATTTGAGCTACAGATTGAATGTAGTGTTCACTCAGTTATAAGCGTATTTGTACCATCAATTTTAAAAAATAATAATAAAATTATTTATTGTTTTACTTAGAAATAAAATGTACTGTCAAATTTATTTTTTTATCCATTGTATTATTCAGTTTGTGCTGTCTTGTAATACTGGTAAGCTGATTTATTGATTTACTTCCATAATTAAATTTAAAAAGTGAGTCATTTTATTTTTGGCTGAATCATTTGAATAAGTTTTTTATTTTTCAAGTAAAAATTAAAAACAATTTTCAATATAGTTTCGATAACAATATTTCATAATTAAAAGATATGTAATAGTGTTTTATTTTATTCTATTGGAACACAATTTGATCGAAACCAAGCTGATATCACGAAACACCCCAGTTGGATGCTTTTGGACCATGAAAAATGTGGAATATCGAATACCGATCGGATAATTGGTGGAAAAAATGCTTCATTGGGAATGTACCCATGGATTGCAAGAATTGGATACAGTAGTGATTTAACTGGGTCTGAAATTTCATATCGATGCGGTGGTACTTTAATTAATAAACTCTATGTTGTAACTGCGGCACATTGTGTCTCTAATTTACCTGGCAGGTATTGTTTATTTAATGTATCACAGTTTTTATTTTTAATTTATAATTTTTTAAAGACACTAAATTAATTGAAGACATGAATTATTGAAAGTGTTACTGTGAATTTCATTGTATTTAAATATTTTATTTTGTTAAATTGCATTTTTTCAAATATCAAATGTCTTCAATTATGAATACCATGCCTAAATTTTATCTATTGATTAAAAATTATTACTGAATTAGCTTCAGAGTAACGGGAATAAGATTAGGTGAACATAATTCGGAGACTAATCCAGATTGTGAAAATGGTTACTGTTCGGAACCTGTTCAAGACTTTAAACCTATTCAAATGCTAGTTCATAAGCGATACAACATACCGCATTTTAAAAATGATATTGCTTTAATCAGATTAGACCGACCTGTAGATTATAATGGTTTGTATTATTATTATTTTTTTTATTGATTGCGTAATTATCAGACTTTTAATCCGTACAAATTTTTAATTTTTTTTTTTTTTTTAAACAAAAAATCAACTTTGTCTCTTTTATTTTCATTTGCACAAAATATTTATTTCATAAAAAAAAAAAATATTTGTTTTACTCATATTACTTTTATTAAATTACTTGTCGATGCAGGATTTGTGATGCCTATATGTATGCCCGTTGGAGAATTATTAGATAAAAATCTGACAGGAGGAATAGCTGAAACTGCGGGATGGGGAATTTTCGACATCGGTAATTACTCAAAATATTTTTACTTTGATTTACAACTTTTGTGTAATAAAATTTTTTTATAACAAATAATAGAGTAGATATACATTTTCTGTATGCTTCAATTAAATTATTGAGTTTGTTAAAATAATTACTCGATACATAAAACTCTATCCACGAAACAAATTTTTGATGCAGAATGAATGAATATCTGTTTCAATCAAAAATTAAACCAATTTTATTAAACAACAGTTCCTTAAAAAAAATATCCTATTCATTTATTAATGTGAAAAAATAAATATTTTTGTTTTAGTATATATTTGCAAATATTCAATTTGTTTTAATTATAAAAACTGAAAAAATAGATATCGATAACTAAAAAATATTTTATAATTGACAGACCATCCAAAATCGAGTGTGATTCTACAGACAATAAAATTACCGATTTTGGAGACGTACATGTGTGTAAATGCTTTCAAAAATCAAGCTCAAGTTGACGAATTGCAATTGTGTGTTGGTGGTAAAGTTGGCCAGGACTCCTGTACTGGTGATAGCGGCGGTCCACTAATGAAAGTCGAAGCTCTAAATGATATTCCTAAATATTATTTAATTGGTATTGTGTCCTTTGGAGCTAAACATTGTGGACAATCTCCGATGCCTGCTGTGTACACTAGACTTACACGCTACCTGATTTGGATTTTAGAAAATATCTCACCTTAATAAAAGTTATTAAATTTATACTTAGATAAAAATTTATTCGATTTATAATTTTTTTAGTTTATAAATAAATTTAAAATAATTTGCAGTCTACTCAGAAATACAATTTGATAAAGTTATAGGGTGTTATTTTCAAGGTATTACAAAAAATACAAAAAAAAAATTTAGTATTTTAGTTTACAGAGTAAAGTAAATCCTACTAGATATATATATTTAAATAAAAATTGTTATTTAGTGTTGTGATGAGATTGATTTTATTTGCAACTAAGATACACTTAATACATATAAAAAAAAAAAACATTTTTTAAAGTTATTGAAAATAAATTTGCTATTGGAAATTTAATAAAACGAGATAGAAAAAATTATGATGGCAACGCTACTAATTTTGTAGAAAAGGAAAACACTACTAATTTTCTTGAAAAAGAAAATCTCTAAGGATTTTAAAAATGAATCAAGACATGGATTTTAACGAGAAAATTTTTTTAAAAATAAATTTAGATTTTTTTTTCGTAGAATAAGGATAATAATTATAAGTGATGTCATAATTTTAAAATAAAAATAAATATAGATAAGATGATTAAAAAATGGTAGAGTAGCCGACATGTCTTCGGAAGGTTCTGGGTTCGAATCCCAGTCTGAGCTATCTAATAATTTTTTCTCGCATATTCTATAAACTCACATTAAGATGATCCTCTCCACATACCTTTCTCAATCCTTTCCTACCAATATCCTGTTACGTGAATGTGGAACGCTTCACGTAATAATTACCGTAACTCCTATTCTTTCCCGCTTCACAGCATTATTTATATTTGTAAAAATGTACTACTCGGCTTCGCCTCGGCCAACAATTATATGTGATCTGAGACATTTCTTACTTTACTTCCCTAGGTGTGTAATATACTATTCAGTAACGTTACCCGAGATGACGGATCCAAAAAATTTTACTTTATTTTAAAATTAGTATATTACATACTCGGCTTTGCCTCGGCCAACAATTACATGTGATCACTTATTAATGTAAAATTTTAAATCAAAATCAATAACATGAAAAACGATAAATTAATATTAAAATCGAGAAAAATTGTAAGAATAAATTTAAAAAAATAATTGTTTTTCATAATAAAGTATATATTGAAGAATATTATCTGTCGGCAATAGTTAAAAATAAAAGGGAGTAATCAAATTCCGGCTGCTTGAGGCATATCGCCCACGATCGATACATCAATTAATTTGCAAAAGGGGCACCTGGCCTGATACGTTGGTAGCCCTCATCTGATTCACCCTAGTTTGGCCTTAGCTACTTTAATATATCAACGATCCGGCCTGTAACTTTTAATTATCGGAACTATGCATAAAAAACTCCTATATCCCCCACTCGCCAACAATTAAGTGTTGTTAGGCGAAGCCTCTGTTTTTATTGCTTCGTTGAGCGAGCGTTAGTTATTTTGTGGCTTCTACTCACTCTATACAATTATATCGCTTGTCATGTTTTATTAATTTCATTGACAGGTATGCTCAAATTTCCAGCCGAATTTTTCATTGCTGCAATATGCAATCGGCTTTTTAAAAAATTCATTTATAGTAATAGTCTAGTCAACAAGTTCAAAAACGTGAAAAATAGAGATAAAGGTCCTAAAAATATGAGCGATGGCTCATTCGATTCGGAATCACCTCTAGAAAAATGTTTTTGAAGGATTTTGGTGCAGGTAAAAAATTGCAATTGTTATTAACAAAATAAGATGGAAAAAAAACGATATTTCGTTTTTTGTTAATAACTCGAAAAATATTAATATTTAAGCAATTTTGAAAAAGCCCGTTAAAGAGGAGAAAATTTCAAGAAAAAGTCCGTACTCCCGGAACTCTATCTCCATTATTTATAATTTTAATTTGACGTTGAAAATAGGGCTCCGCGCGGCTGTTACGGCATGCGCGCGCCGCCGCTAAAGAGAGCTCAGCAATAAAAATAATTTTTTTATAACATAAAATGTGATTTTAAAAATTTGAAAAAATTCTAGTATCTTCTTAACACTTGAAAGAATCGAGCCGCGAAGAAAAAAAAGTTTAATCACTATTTTTGAAAAAGTTATCTAATTGTTAACTAACAAATTTTTTCCCAATCTCCGTTGGCATAAACAATGGGATAAAAGGTATAAATAATTGGCCTATAAATTTTAAACTTCGTGGAGCCCTTTTGATATATATACTTTATAAGATCCTGCGATAAATTTTCATTAAAGTTTATTAATTTGTTAATTATGATTTTTATAACTATTGAAAAATTAAAATCTAAAAAAGTTGATAAAAATTTTTTTCAACTAATATTTAGCTATGCCTGTTTTCACATTAAGCAATGGCAGTAATTAATATAGGTTATGAATTTTTACGTAATTTGTTTATAAAATTGTTTTAAACAAATAGAAATTCAATATTTTTGAAAAATTTTTTTTGCTATTTGGTTGTCCACAAAAATTATGATTTTTAAAAAAAAAATTTTTTCTTAATTTTAATTTTTAATTATTTAAAAACGATTTTTTCGTATTTCGATTGTTTAAACAATTAGTTAAGAAAAAATTTTGCTTTTAAAAATCATAATTTACACTTTTAAATAGTTTGGCAAAAAAAAAATTTTTTTTATTAATTATTTAATTGTTTATTAGTTTAACAATTTGTTATAAACAAATATTGACCAACGTTATATTTTTTTCTGAAGCAGAAAAAATTATAAAAACAACCATATATAAAAAGTTCCAAAAATTTTCTTTTATTTATTATAATTAATTTTAATATCATACGGTACGGTAATTATCGCCACTACTTGATTTGTCAATTAAAAAATTGATATATCTTTTAAACTATCAGAGATACGATAAAGGACATTCAGGTCTTTTTTATAGAGAATGAATTTTTCTTTACGAAATAAAATTTCTCCAGAGGTAAAGTTTACTGAAGATATGCCAATTCCGCGAAATAAAGACTTCTTCCTTTCAAATCTAAAAAATAAGTCGAGATTTGTTGAGTATCTAATTAATTATTTACAACAAAAAGATAGCTTCACTGTTTCCCAAGCAATTGAAGATGCGGATGTATTGATAGTACATACAGCAATAGAACTAACACAGAAGTTCGATAAAAAAGTTATCGTGGTAGGCACAGATGTGGATTTGGCTGCAATGATTATCGATTTAGCACCTAGTGACAAATATATAGCTATGTGGAAGCCAAAGATTTTAAAAACACCAGATGTAATTTACGAAGCTGATAAAAACGCTAAATTTAAGAATTTGTTACTATTTAGCCATGCTTTCACCGGGTGTGATACAGTAAGTTCCATCTTTAGAAAAGGTAAACACAGCTTACTGGAATGCATCCAGAAAGACCCAATTTTGAAACAGGAAGTAGAAAAGTTTTATAACTCTCAATCGTCAGTCAGCGAGATAAAAGAAGCTGGAGAGCGAGTTATGCTGAAAGTATTTGCAGCTAAAGAAGATACGATTAACCAGTGCAGAATCGAACGCTTCTCAACTGGTGTCACAAACTCTACCGCAGTAAATTTGGCAACTTTACCACCAACAGCTTCTGCTACACATCAACATTCTTTAAGAGCTTATTATCAAGTGCAGACATGGCTTGGTAATTTAAAAAATCCTGAAGATTGGGGATGGCAGAAAACAGAAACTCTCTTTCTACCGATTAGAACCACAGAACCTTTGGCACCAATAGATTTACTGAAACTGGTACACTGCAGCTGCTCGACTTCAAATTGCAGCAAAAATTGTAGTTGCAAAAAGCTGGGATGAAGTGTACTAGAGCATGTAAAGAATGTAAAGGGGAGAGCTGTTCAAATGCTACTGACCTGGTTCAACTTACTGAAAACGCCAACGAAGATGAAGAAGATGATGATGATGATTTTGATTATATTTCGGAAAAAGAGTTAAAAAAGCGAAATACAAAACGATTAGCTTACGAGAAATTCAAACGATCGATCTATGGATTAGATGATACTGATTCAGAAGAAGAAGAAGAAGAAGAAGAAGAAGAAGAAGGAGAAAAGGAAGAAGAAGATCAAATAGAAGAGGATAATGCAGTTGAAGAAACGGTGGAAGTCTCTCGGACTTCTAACGTTGATGAGCCAAGTACTTCACGAATTTCTCCTTTGAAAAAAAGAAAACGTCAAATATAAAATAAAAACCGTAAAAACTATTTGCAATACTGTAAAGGATAAAAATAAAGATAATAAATGTAATCGAACAAATTTTATTATTATTCAACCACCTTAATTCATTATTATAAAAAATCTTATATACTTTAACCGAAAAAAAGTTATTTTTTAAATAGATTAATAAAATAGTATAAAATAAAAACAAGAAATTTGGGATGAAAATTACAATAAATAAGTAGAATCTCGATGAAAAGTCTATTAAACTGTTTAGGAAATCACGGGAACAATTTTAAATAATATACACAAAAAGAATTTTGATTTTTGAAATAATAAAATAGAATACATTTATGTTCAACGGAGCTCCAGTCAAATGAACACCAAACACAGTAAGTATATTGTTTAAACAATTAGCAATAAAAGTATGATTAACAATTAATATGTTAGAAAATTAATCCCTTAACAAAATTGTTTGAAGGTTTTTGCTGTATCTGCATAATTTAACAAGTTAAAGATCACAAAAGATACGAAAAAGTCAAAAAAAATACAGAATTTTTATAAACAAATGCATGTAATAGCTAATAAACAATAGATACGAACTTGATCTTAGATCCATCTGAAAGAAAAATTCATTCTCTATAAAAGACCTGAATGTCCTTTATCGTATCTCTGATAGTTTAAAAGATATATCAATTTTTAATTGACAAATCAAGTAGTGGCGATAATTACCGTACCGTATGATATTAAAATTAATTATAATAAATAAAAAGAAAATTTTTTGGAACTTTTTATATATGGCTGTTTTATAATTTTTCTGCTTCAGAAAAAAAATATAACGTTGGTCAATATTTGTTTATAACAAATTGTTAAACTAATAAACAATTAAATAACTAATAAAAAAAATTTTTTTTTTGCCAAACTATTTAAAAGTGTAAATTATGATTTTTAAAAGCAAAATTTTTCTTAACTAATTGTTTAAACAATCGAAATATGAAACAACCGCTTTTAAACCATCAAAAATTAAAATTAAGAAAAATTTTTTTTTTAAAAATCATAATTTTTGTGGACAACCAAATAGCAAAAAAAATTTTTCAAAAATATTGAATTTCTCTATTTGTTTAAAACAATTTTATAAACAAATTACGTAAAAATTCATAACCTATATTAATTACTGCCATTGCTTAATGTGAAAACAGGCATAGCTAAATATTAGTTGAAAAAAATTTTTATCAACTTTTTTAGATTTTTAATTTTTCAATAGTTATAAAAATCATAATTAACAAATTAATAAACTTTAATGAAAATTTATCGCAGGATCTTATAAAGTATATATATCAAAAGGGCTCCACGAAGTTTAAAATTTATAGGCCAATTATTTATACCTTTTATCCCATTGTTTATGCCAACGGAGATTGGGAAAAAATTTGTTAGTTAACAATTAGATAACTTTTCAAAAATGGTGATTAAACTTTTTTCTTCGCGGCTCGATTCTTTCAAGTGTTAAGAAGATACTAGAATTTTTCAAATTTTTAAAATCACATTTTATGTTATAAAAATTATTTTTATTGCTGAGCTCTCTTTAGCGGCGGCGCGCGCATGCCATGGCACAACCGCGCGGAGCCTATTTTCAACGTCAAATTAAAATTATAAATAATGGAGATAGAGTTCCGGGAGTACGGACTTTTTTCTTGGAAATTTTCTCCTCTTTAACGGGCTTTTTTCAAAATTGCTTAAATATTAATATTTTTCGAGTTATTAACAAAAAACGAAATATCGTTTTTTTTCCATCTTATTTTGTTAATAACAATTGCAATTTTTTACCTGCACCAAAATCCTTCAAAAACATTTTTCTAGAGGTGATTCCGAATCGAATGAGCCATCGCTCATATTTTTAGGACCTTTATCTCTATTTTTCACGTTTTTGAACTTGTTGACTAGACTATAAGATAAGTTATCTGTAAAAGATTGAACCGTAGGTATGTGAAAAAATCAAACAGCGGTTATATACATATAAATAACTTGTAGCTTTAACAGCAATCTTATCTTTGGAGTTTCATGAATCAGGAGTTAACTGCGTGCGTTAACTGGAGAATTTCCAGTGCAAATTACAACATTACATTAGTGAACAATGTATGATGAGGGATCTCTTACAAGAGGTAAAGTTAGGGTCATAAGGGCTCCTTGATATAAGCTCGAGTCGGCTGGATGAGATCGTTATTATGACGCTCGTTCGTAATAACCGTCTTTAGGTGTTGGCTTGCCTGTTTTAAGAATATACCACGGAGAATGAATCGTGGTGCTGGCACATTACTGAACTATTATTGTAACGAGGTCCTTTTTAGTCACGTTCCATGTTTTACCGACTCATAACACTTTGAAAGAACAGTTTTGGTCATCAGACACGTGCTTCTTCTTCAGTCTTTATATACAAAGATCATCATTTTATACATTATTTTCTTATTTATTTATAAATAAAAATCCTCTTCAATATTACCAGTAAATTATTATTAACCTTTTTGAAATATTTTATATAAAATTAATCTAACGCAAAAGGAGAAAATAAAACTTTTACTTGAAGATTTGAATCAAAAAGTTGTTGAAGAAAGCTGAAATTATTTTCAATAAAAAAATGCATTTTTTTTTACTAAGAAAATATTTTACAAATATGTCAAGATTTGAAACTTTTATCAATTGGTATTCGACGGATTTAGTTAAAGACTTGCTTTCCTGTTTTTGACTAAGTGTGTGTTGATCATTATTAGGTATAATTATTTTGTTCAATCTTTCAAAATGCTCATTAATATTAAAGAGAACGCTTGTGTTTTTTCAAATATTTATATACCGATAACTAAATTGAAATATTACCATTAAAGCAACGTAACTATCGTTAATTCACCAATTAGTGTAATCGTAAAACACGCAATTTATCAACTGAAATAACCAGACTCTTAAATAAACGACCGGATTATTTGATTTTTAATACCGCAATAATAATTTTAAGTATATAATGTATATACAATACCCGAACCGAAGATAATGGCATCAGGGTGCAATACATATAAATTTGAAGTAACAGCAAAGCAGTTAGTGTTGGCGTATATTAACTCGCGCAAGCGCGTTAAGTTATTAGAGAATCAATTACTTGTTCCTATTGTTTATGATGACCCCGAGGCTCTTCTTGGCACTTTTGCTCTCTCCTCACATCGATATCTACTGTCGTTTAAAGACTAACGTTTTAACGATCTCTACTTTTTCTGCTTTGCTTTTTTTCCCATTAACATTTTGTTAAATAATATTTTCATGATGATGTATTGTAGTTTGTTTTATTTCTTCCTTGCTCTGCTCTTCACCTTTCATTCGAAGTCTCCTCGAGTTTATTTTATTATAGTTTTTTTTTTACATTAAAAATGTGTAGTACTTTCGCGGTGTAAGTTATTTTGATTTTACGATCTTTTCAAAATTTTTACCATTAAATTATAAATAGGTTTAAAATTTTCGATATAATCTATAACACAGAGATAGTATTCTACTTGGGACCTTAAAAAAAAATTATATATTTTTTTCACTGCTTGCCAACTCTCTAAAATAAAATTAGTGAAATTTCACAAAATCACAGTGAAACTTCACTAATTCTTGCAGTTGAATTCGAGCAACTTATAATTAGTGAAAATTCACTAAATGATTCAGTGAAAAAAGAAAACACTAATTGATCAGCGAAAATAAAATACACTAATCAACAAATGAAAATATATTTCACTAATTTATAAATGAAAACAAAAGTCACTAATTCATTTGTAAAAGTAATGTTCACTAATTTAATAGTGACATTACTGGTCACTAATTCATTAGTTGTTTCAAACTATTGACAGAAATAGTGAAAATCATTATTTACATTAATAGAATTTACTATTTTATTCATTATTACGGTTTAGCAGAATTTACCAATTTACCAGTCAAAAGTTATATTCAAATAAAAATATTTTTTTTGTTTTAAAAAAAAAAAAGAAAAAAAAAATTAATTTCATCAAATTTTATTAACTTGTCTCATCATCTATTACATAATTACAAGTTGCAGCATTATTTTCAGTTACTACGGAATTACATATCGATACTGCCATTCTAATACGTCGTATCCCACATTTATAAAATTTTACAGCAGACGGTAAAAACAGTTAATTTTTAACATTGATTAAATGGGATTCAACGGATGAAAATATTTATTTAAAAATAGTTATTAAACTATTAGACCTTTAAATTTTTAATATGATTTGCATAATATTGTTGTGATTCTATTTTTTAAAAAAATTGAATATGTCAAATTTTGTGGGATACGACGTATTAGAATGGCAGTATCGATATGTCATTGTTAAGATTATTGTGGAAACTATTCTCACTTTCATTTGATTTTAATGAATTACATATAGTTGCGTGAATAGCTGATATAACATTTTTAGGTTCTACTCCCATTTTAAAAATATAAGAATCGATTAAATTACAAAAATTAATCAATTCTTTAGGATACTCCAAATTGAACACATAATAACATTTATAGAGTAAATTAAATGCAAATATTGGTTCCATTTTTCTATCCACTTCGATGAACCATTCATTGCCTTGTATAAATGAACTAGTTCCAAATTGTCCCGATTCCATTATTATATACGGTTGAATACTATCTTTAGTGCTCGCCCTTATACTTCTTCGGAAAAATTTTTTAAATTTGTCCCTTCCTAGAAATATTAGAAATAATTATAGGGTTAAATAATATACGATTATAAAATTGAAAAAAATTTTTATGCATCTTACCGGCATAATTCTAATTAGAGATTGATTGGGAAACTTGCTCAAGAATACTTTCAAAATTCTATTATCAATAGGGCCAGGAAGTTGGCGTTTTTTATTTATTCAAATTTCAGGTTAAACATATGAATACTCATTTAAACAACTGCGAAAGTCCTGGCCCTAATTATCAATATTGTTTATAGGTCGTATCATAAATTACAGATGAAATTGCTAATAAAAATTATATAATTTTAACTCACTTCTAAAAACTGCGATAGTCTCTTCGGTCACAACTGATTCTAATTTTGAACACAATTCTTCAACAGTTAATTTAGCGTACTCTTGCATATCAATTATTTGAATCAATATTTTTTCCTTAAATATTTAAACTTGAACTTGAACTTTAAATTTCTAAACTCAAATTTTAACCGTCTTACTTGTAAGAAAGATCAGTTAAAACTGTTGAAGTAACGAAAGAATCGTATAAGGAAAGAAAATTGAAGGAGTTTTTACTATTTTACTATTGTAATTTTTACTAAATAAAATAGTAACGGTGGACTATACTTCTCATTTAGTAATTTTTACGATCTACTATTGTAAATTTTATCCAACAAATAAGACTAGTAATATCGTATTTTTTCATGAATAAATAGTATTTTTTCTTCTAAAATATTTCACAATTAATAGTAATAAAAGTATAGTCCAGCTTTACGATAGTTGTATCGTAAATTTTCCCAGAAATTTTTTCCCGTGTAGATCATACGACTACAATATTCTGATACTACACTGTTTATGTCTCTGTTTATACAAAAGCATACTCAAACTAAAAAGGAAAACTTATTCGGCACGAGACTGTTTAACAGAATATTTTATCCAAAAGTGTTTATTTAAGTGTCGAATTTCTTGAACTGAAGAACGCCAAACAGCATGCCTGCTACATAATCTTATGATTTATAATATAGCAACCTTGAAGTAAATGGTGCTATATGTAGTTAAGAGTGGTTACGATTTTTTTTACTTATTTTTTGAGTTAAAAATTGACAAATGAGTCGACTATATAATTAACAGATACCAATGTTTTATAATATATAAGTGATATGTGATATCACTAAAATCAGTGAAAACTTGACTAAATTTGAATTTGAAATGTAAAATATAAAAATATATTAGCATACAATGAAATTTACGACTAAATTGGGAAAAATAAAATTACAGGTAATTTTAGTGAGAAATTCATTGACTGCATCGTAGTTTTCAACTTTTAATTAGCGATATAAAATAATACTCGAAAATTAGTGGATTCCACTAATAATTTAAGTGGAAGCGCTATTAAATCAGTGAAAAAAGGAATCACAAATAATATCAGTGTATTATTTCTTAACAATTTCTGAAGTCACTATTAAATTAGTGAACATTGAAGTCATTAATACAATCAGTGACAAAATCACTGACAACCGAGTAGAAACAACTGCGTAATTAGTGAATTCTAAAACCACTAGTAGAATTAGTGACAAAGTAACTGCTAATTGATCAAAAATACTTTTGAATTAGTGAAATTTAAAATCACTAATTGAGGTAGTGAAAAGTCCACTGATTAATCTAGTAAAATCACTAATTTTACAGTGAAAAAATTTTCACTACCTGAATTAGTGAAAATTTCACTAATTTTATTTTAGAGAGAACGAAAAAATAGTAAAATTCAAATTTTTTTTTTAAACCTCAGTTCAGTTGAGCGCTATAGGTGTACAGAAGATGTGATAGTAGTGGTAGAACATTATGAGCATAAAAAAGTAATTTTGACATAAACGAATTGATATAAAATTAAAAAAAAAAATTTTTTTTCACTATATTTACTTTCGAATAATAAAAGTGAAGAATTTTAAAAAATATCGATTTATAAGTAGCTTTAAAGTGTAGCACTACTCTATATTATAAATTGAATTAAAGAAAAGGAAAAATTAGAAAACGGAGAAGAAAAAATAAGCTTTAGAACCATGTGTATTTTCTGACTCAACTTGACAAGTTAGAAAATAGAAAAACTTTTCAAAAGTTGTGTCCTGAAGATAAATGAAATAGTAATATTTCTATGAAATTTACTGATAATAACAATTTATTGCAAATTAACTTAGCTATTTAAAATCTCATTATAAAATTGTTTTACAATATTTTTAATGGGTAGATAATCAATTAATGATAATAATTTGAATATAATAATAATAATAATAATAATAATATTACGAATAGTATATAAATTGTATGAGAATAAACAAATAAAAATAAACATTGGTAAGAACATATACCTCAGGCATATAAAAAAATCGATAGAAGAGAGATAGGTGTTAAAACACGGCAATTAACAACAAGAATGACTGCAGAGAAGGACGAGAACGACGGGGACCACCTTCTCAGGCACTCGCTCGCGGTTAGGTGGTAAGATTTACTGCTGAACCTACGCGTATTTATGAACTACGCCTTTTACCTCCCTTGCCAAGCACGCACTTACTGTCTTTTCTTATACATATTGCCTTTACTCAACTCCGAATAACCAAGAAAGATTATTATTTTATACTTATGTTTATGTATGACGCTGAAAGTGTAAAAGAAGAAGCATCGGTGATCACAATTTGGTATCAAGAACAACTTTCATTACAATTGTTTTATGTTAAAAACAAGATATGTTAAACACATTATAAAATATATGCATAATATATAAATATATATTTATGGAGTTTATTCTCGCCACTAATTTATTTGATTAAATATTTTTTGAGCTAAGTAATAAAACTGTCTACTTTATTAAGTCGGGATAGAATAAAATCTTTTGATTAAAAATTTTTTAGTTTTGTGCAACGTTTTTTGATAATGCGCTTATGTTAGTGGTTGTGTATACGAATTAGGAAGTGTATAAAGAATCTGTACTGCAAGCGATAATTTGATTGGACAGGATAATGAGATAGTCGTTACAGTAATACGTATGAGGGGAGTGCACGTGTCGTAGTATACGGTAATGCTCTCACGCGTCATCATCCCCCCGGTGCCTTGTATACTGGCTCCATTACACATTGTTAATGTAACCACGCGAGAAAACAAAATATCTAAATGTCTAATGCGAAACAACGGCACGTGCGATCTCACGTTTCTACAAAAAGTGTCATAGAGCTGGATTTTAAATTTCCTATTATGTGAGCTGATGTTGATGATACTTTATAATTAGGTTTGGGTATCCGATAAATGGGAAATTATTCCTACATTTTTGTTATTTATTAAATTATTTATCCAAGAAAATTTTAGAATTAAACATTTATGAACAGACTAAGGAATTTGTCAATAAAATTGTAATTTTTCCTTAAATTACTCAAGTATGATTTAAGAAATTTTTCCTTAAATTAATTATAAAAAATATTGAGAATAATTATTTTCTACATAAAATAAAATATGTAAGCAATATAGAGCAGATTTGTCGTACATGTTTCTTCTTTGAAAATTTTTTTATCCTTAAGAAATTACTTCTATGTTTGATACTTTCTTTGTCAAAAAACTGACAGTTATCTTTTTAGAATATTTATAATTAAAAAAAAAAGATCTTTTTTCTTCAATACATTAAATTATATTTAAATTAAGATTTCGATAAAGTATATTTTTATCTTTCAATTCATTCCTTCCACACATTTGTCTCATCACCTGGACATTTTCATTTCAGTAGTAGGCTTGTCTCCTTTTTATTTATCACTCAGCTTGTTTTATTTTTCGTTCGTCCATCGTCTGCATTCATGAAGGAGCCTTTAGAGATTTCACAGCCTCATCTGTAGCCCAAGATATTTGGATGGGCTACATCACAGACAGGAGTATGGTACATATATCTATATATCCACCTATATAATATATACATATATATTTATACATACAACGAGAATGAGGGAGCTCGATCATAAGTATATACAGAGAAGGAAAACAAAAAGTGAGAGAAAGAAAAAGTGCATGGTGGTGGCCTGGCGAGTGGTAAGGGCTCACGTTACCTTTGGTGTGGCCAGGTGTCCGGTTACCCCGACCTCATCTTCCTCTCGGTGCCTCCGCGAGTTTGCCACCACCGCGCAATGTCCACGCGATATATATACGTAGTACTCTTATTCCTTCTTTCCTTCGTAACAGCTTGGGCATCTTTTTCCTGAAGAGCCTTTAGTCCTTCGACGAATCGTCTAGAATTGGCTGCTAATTTTTTTTCGACATTTTTTCTATTCCTTAAAGTATCCATTAACTCGCTTTATTCACTTTTGCGCTTTTTTGCCACCCACGAATTTTAAAAACAAATTTATCTTTCTTCTGCTTCAATTTTCTTACACTCAAGTTGGTCAATATTTTTTGCTAAATCCATACTAAGATTTATTTTGCACGCCTCAAAAAATATGGAACAATAGTCGAAATTAAAATATATTAAATCTTATAGTTTTTGAACTACAACCTTTTAAAGAGATGCTCTTATCTTTAAATATATTTTTTACAAAATTATACTGTTATAAAATTTGCTGCAGTTCTCATTCGATTACAAATCATCCTATCGATTTGATTTTCTTTAATTTTTTTCAGTACTCAATTCTCCGGACAATAACCTTTAACATGTTTAGAATGTACACGGAGAGAAATTTTCTATAAACATTACCGTTAAATTCACTGTAATCGTTTGACATAATGCGGCCCTTTTATTTATTACTTTTTTAAAAATAAAAATTACGAAAAAATTCATTTATTTTGTGGTAGACTTCGTAAAATTTACAGTTGACTATTCAAATTTGTTGAAAAAAAAGTTAAAAATTATCTTACTTACCGAAAAATGATTAAGTTGTGCCATTCTTCCCACGTTTCCTGTAAATTTAACGGTCATTTTTACAGAAAATTTCTTTCAGTGAACGTTTAGATTTTCCAATTCTTAAAAAAAGAGCATTCAAGGCGTGCTTTTTTAGATTTTCCATAGTTTTAAAGATTTATTAAGCAATATAGTGAGTGTATCGTATGTATGCATGTGTTGATTATAATCACGAGAGAAAGAGAGTTGGCATATTATATATTCGCAATGGTATACAGGTAATTCAATCCTTATGTCGAGTGGGTATGCGTCCAATCGTCACATCCACGCGCCACATCGACGCATATACAATGTACAATACAATTATACAACACATCTACATAAGTATGTAGTATTCTGCAGGTAAATGGAATAAGTACATGGATAAAATGCAGAGTAAAAAGCACCGAGTCGTAGACGTTGTAGAATAGAAGTTTGACTTGTATACCCATCTCTCTTATTCTCTCTCGTCCGCCCTCTAGTCTTCCGTGTGTTCTGTAACTTCAGGGTGGCGTCATGCTCGAGACGCTTCCGGTGTTGTATTACGTCGAGTATTTTCTCCCTCCGAAATTTGCTCTTTACTTGTCCTGTCTTCTAGCGGTGGACGTAGCGGTGGTTATAACGTCGACGACGACGTGATATGGAAAGGACTCGGTGCATGGATGAAAAAAGAATAAAAATTTGGACATCGTACGTATATGCATGACGGTAATCCAAGGAAGATGATCAGAGAAAAGAGTTTGTGTTTTATATTATTTTTAAAATGTTCAAGTGACATTATAAAAAATCATACTTCGGATTAGAAAAATTTGATTAAAAAAATTACAAATTTCCTGGAGCGGGACTTTTTCAAAATTTTTAAACTTCAAAGTCTTTTTCTGCGTGTCGAATCAATGTCAAGTTTATTGGTAGCGCGCGACTAAAAAATTAGTTAGCGTGTAAACAAAAGACCGTTTGATAGTTTTGTTTGGTAATGGAAGAAAAATGAGTCGAAGGGACTAACGAGCCAGCTCTCACTCTGTAAGTTATGAACGATAAATTTGCAGCAGCACGCGGGGTCTTTATCGTGTCTGGAGAATCGGGAGGTTCGTCGATGTGGGCGGGCGATGAACACCAAGGCCACATAAACTCAACGTGGTGCCCGATGTCCAACGCATGTACTACCTAAACTAAACCTGCTGCTATATGCCCCGTCATTTGTTCCTCTTGTTTATATTTATTTTTATTTGGTGTTATGTTTACCATTTTAAATTATTTCTTCCCATTTCCGTCCTCTTATCGTTCTAATGATAACTCTTTCTTTCTTTTTCTTCTTTTTTAAACTAAAAATTACACCTGTGTGAAAATATAAATTCTTAAGAAGTATGGAATTAAGGATAAAACTCTTAAGAATTAAGTAATAAAATTATTAGCTCAGTTTAATAGTTTGAAACTAAGGAATCGTTCAAAGATAAAGAATTGTGGACTTCAAAATTTTTCGAAAAGAAATTATTAAAAAAATAATTTTTCAATTGTTTTTCTTGCAATACAGTATAAAAAGTTGATTTTTGTTCTAAAACTTAAGATCTCAGTCAGACTTAACTCTCTTGTAATGAGAAAATGCAGCGATCATGCGCTTTCTGTCGGAGACTTTTGGTACTACTTTCGGTCGAAAAATTATATAAGAGCTTATATAAGCCTTGGTCGTATATTTCCTTATTAAAAATTTTTTTTGCCGGTCTTATGTAATGACAATATCATCCAATTATTGTTTGATCCCTGTTAAATTATATTTATTTTTTTTGTTAAGCTAGTAATTACAATACAAAAAGTAATGGCTAAAATTGGGGGGTTTAAATTCACGTAAATAATAGACATGTTTACAAATTAGATACTAATGTCAATGTAATTTTATGTCCAAATGTAAATGCGTGGGTAGGAGTAATAAAATTAAAGGATGCATATCCTGATCGTTTATGAACTAAATTTGATTTTTGAAACATGGTTAACGCTGCGGTTAAACACGCGTGTCTCACGCACCCATTATAAGTCAGGAATAAAAATAATAAGTTAAAAAAAGAAGAAAAGCAAGTAATAATAAAAATTAAAAATAAAAAGAGAAGATCGAGCGTGTTTTTCCCGGTTTGAGAGTGTGGGAGTCACGAGATGGCCACCTGTCCAAGTGTGGTATGCACCGATAGCATCGAAGCAGAGCCAACAGAACGAACGCCCAACACTAAGCAACGACAAGGGCGGTAACTCACCCCGACAAATTATAGACCGGTCTGACACGACGACTCGAGTCTCTCGACCCCTCACACTAGATACTTTGTATCTCTTTCTCTCTTCTTCTTTCTTTAGTTAAAGTCCACGAGGTCGTAACTTTCAGGCTCCCTTCTCACTCACACTCGCGATTTTATCTTTCTGTTTTGCTTTGACTTTTACACTTGGGAATGTACGTAATATCCATCGAAATGAATTTTATAGCAAGCCTTTCGTTTTCTTACCTTTTTTACCAATATTTATTTATGAAGAAGTAATTTCAATTATTTTTTTTTTTATAGTATAAAAGGAATGTATTTCATTATCAGATTATAGAGTGAGAGCTGGACAAATGTTTGCTGATATCAGTGATAAACATCTTAAATATATTTGATTATTAAATAAGTTTTGCTGATTCTGATAATTTTATTATTTTTATTTTTTTATATGAATAAATATTGTCGAGTTAATTTAAATAAAAATGGGTATCATTGATATTTTTTGTCTTACAAATTGTATTCAATTAGGATATATAACTATTTAAAGGAATTAATGACGGATGTTTTTATTTTATGACTGTACCATCAACTAATGCAAAAATGACATCATTTTAATGAATATAATTCGAAACAATTTAGGAGTAAATGCTGTTTTTAAATGATTTTAACTAAGTAACAACATAATTAATTTAAAGAAAACAAATTATGGCTATTAAAAATGGATTAAGCTGGTAGCAGCTTAAATAAGTTATTTAACTTTAACTGATTTTTGGAAAATTTCGAAGTTTTTTTCACATACGAGCAGATTTATCCAACATCGTTGCAAATTTCATCAGCTATCATAAACGTTTTTTGGCGAAAATAGATGTATGTTTGTCTGTATGCTTTCATACATATATGTTTCCTTAAAAAATTCCATTGTTCATAATTTTCAAGAATAAAAAACAAAACATATCGGTTATCAATAGGAAATAATTGATTGGAATGATTAATTTAATTTTCTATAAAAATTTTGAATTAATTTTTTTATTTGGAGATGGAACATATTTCTTATCAATTTTAATCTGATTTTTCAATATCAACATTTCTTTTAGGTTTTTATTACTCTTGAAAATAATTTATAAAAATTAAGTCATCATCAGCAACATAAAGTTTGTATTCAGTGTTTAGATTTGATAACTATTTATTCAGTTCTCAAAATTCTATCACGTATAATTCTATAACATAGATAAAAATAATGAATTACTTGCATGCATTTATTGCACAAGTATACTAAGAACTCTTGAGAGTAGTTCTTCAAACAACTCCTATCCTTCATCATACCAGTTTATCTTCAAAAGTTAACGTCATCTTTTAATAACGCGCGAAATTCGATCTCTGATTAGAATTGCAATAGAATAAACAAGCTGACGTATGTTATATTTTTTAATCATTATCTTTGTTCCACGGTCAATAATTCTGCAAAATCGCATGCTACTGTGAATTGGAATACTGTTTAAGAGACACAGATATTCAGAAAACAAAGGTTAGTTTTTTATATTCATATTTTCCAGGTACAAAAATAAAACAATATAAATACGGGAAACTACATGTTGAAAAAATTCATAAACGTGACTGTCGAGTGGTCGAATATCGAAAAAAATGTCTCAAATACGATCATACTATCTTCGTGTGCGACAGAATCGATGATGTCGGTAATTTGATACATCAAGAGCGTTAGTATTCATGTCCCGCAGACGGCTTCCATACAGACATCCCAAAGGGAAAATAGAGAACGCAACTTCGATCATACACAATACTCATATACAGCTATTTTATCATATTATAATCATAATATATACACACGTATAAGCATGGTAATGCAAAATGCATTAAAAAACATATTATTACTGTATTATTATTGATCATTAATTCAGTATTTATATTTATTAAATATGATTTATTGACTTTGAAAGTTTGCATCACTTTAGTCGAAACTTTAGCAAAAAACAGCTGTTAAATTGAAATAAACTTGATAACAAAGTTTTTTTTGTTGTCTAAAAAGTTCGAGTTTTAAAAATCTTAGGTAAACTACTTTCTAATTTTCCAATCTAAATTATTGTAAAAAAAATTTTTATTATTAGAATAATTAAATCTTATGAATTTTAATAAGATAATCATCATCAATACTAATATAATGAATTCACTTTGGAATTAATTACGTGAATTCATATCGAATGAAAAAATGTTTCACTGAAAAGTTTGAAAAAGAAAGTTGAAGATTTTTTTTAAGTTTTAAGAAATTCTACATATATGTTAGAATTGCCAATAGAGCTCCAAATTTGGTTACATAAAAAATAGTTGCCGTGAAATTAATTATTCTGAAATAAAAATCATCATTTTAAATTTAAGTAGTGCAGATTTTTATCATGGCTGTACGAGAGTAATAAAAAAAAAATAAATTGACAGCTTGTTTAATCTAATTTAATGTCGAGGTGACAAAGAATTACTTATCCTAAATAGAGTAACAAGACACAAAGAACAAAACAATCGCGATAGAAATTCCCCTGTGGCTAGGTGGTGCAGAAAACTCGGAAGTGACTTACTTCTTGAGGTTTCGGTTTTCAACGAATGGTGTATCTGCACTCATGGGGATCGAGATGATCTCATTACAAAAGGGTGTGCGACAATAAATGGATATAACTTTCCCATCATATACATACAAAGTTATACAGCAGGATAATAACTGAATTCTCCAGTACCATTCAATGTGGGTGAAAAATCGTTAAACTTGCAAAATAAAGACAAAAAAATAATGGCAAGTTCGTTTCGCATTGGTCCCTGGTTTCCATGGATGCCTCTACCACGGAGTGAAAATCGATCTGCTCGTCGCACGGCTTCTGTCAGCGTTACGGAGCATGCGAAATGCGGGCACTGTTTTGCTCTGACTTCCATTTTGTTTTTAGATATATATTTATAATTGTAGAAACGTATCATAGTTCTAACGGTGGAAAACATAATTAATCACTAAAAAAAAAAAATCACCCCATTTTTGATTTTTTGACATTGACGTATTAAATTTTTTCGTTTACTCTCTATTAAATGATGTTTATTTTTATTATCAAATCGCAGAAAAAAAAACAATCAAAAAGAATGTTAATCACTATTCAAAACTAATTTTTTTGAGCCAAAGTAAAGTTACACATATTTGTGTTATATGGTATAATTTTTTTTTAAAACTAAATGTTATTTTTCTCATCACTAAATGTGAATCAAAAAGAACTTTTAATTTGTTTAAGAAATCTTATTTAAGTTTTGATCCATTATAAAATTATTTTCCTTTACTCAAAATTTATTTCAATTAAAATTTACAAAAATAACTTTTTATGTGAATAATTTTTAGCTCACGTTTCAATTGCAGAAGCTATTACTTATTGAATAATACTACCATGTAGCATGTCAAGATCGAATAGTATAACCGTAATGTTTATTTATTTTTCTTTCTTCCTAACTATCTACAATATTTTTCAACTATAACGCTATATTTAGAAACAAACTGCATATAGTTAAAATTTATTTCTATCAAAAACAATTTTTAGTAATTTCTTTTATAAAAGGTAACGCTATATCATCACTTTATCACTAATCGGCAAATAGCAGAACCCGAGTAAAAATGAAATTATTATTTTTTACGGAAAAATAATAAATTTCATTCGACCGCCGCACCACCGCTGCACGACCGCCGTTTGGCGGACTATTACGCCGCACGCTAGAAATTTACTCCCCCTAGCATCGCCGCACCACCGCTGCACCACCGCAGCACCAATGCTAAGTCATACCTACAATTTCACAAAAAATGGTATCATAATTAATTTATCACGCAATAATATTAATAAATAATGCGACTAGAAATATTAATGTAAGACCTATTGATCAACCTCCTTTTAATCAAATGCCTAATATTTAAAAAAAAAATGTTTTTAAATCAGGCCAAAGCACCGCGAAATTATTGATTTTTTTAGTCGTATTGTTGATGTAGATTTTTAATTTCGTCCTCGGGTTGCACAGAAGCGGTACGCCTATCGAAATACTCTGAAAGAATTTTAAAAATTGAACTGCGATGGGATTCGAACCTAGATCGTCTGCATGGAAGTCTCGAACATTGCCAACTGCGCTGCAAGCCATAGTTAACTAAAAAATTTTAGTTAAGCTATTTGAATGATCAACAAATATTTTATTTCAATGTATATACCATCAAACAGCGGTATGGTGCGGCGGTGGTGCAGCGGTGGTGCGGCGGTCGAACGAAATTTATTATTTTTTCGTAAAAATTAATAATTTTATTTTTACCCGAGCGCGTCACAGCTGTGGTGCGGCGGAGGTGCAGCGGTGGTGCGGCGAATAGAAATTTATTTACTTGTCACGGCGCTGGTGCGGCGAATAGATAAATTCTTTACTTGTCACGGCGGTGATGCGGCACTTGTAAAATAATCAAAATTGTCACGGCTGTAGTGCAGCGGTGGTGCGGCGCTTAAAAAGCCGTGCAGCGGTGTTGCGGCGGAATTCTGTTTTTACTCGGGAAAGCACATGTAAATCTCCTTCAGAGAAAATTGTCACATAAGAATTATGAAGTAGGTATACTGTTATATTTTTAACATGTGAAATAGCAAACTGACTTGAAGATGCAGCCTGCATTAGTGCAGCCAGATTGCGGGATTTTTTACTACTACCCAAGCACTAAACGCACGCTAAAAATCCCGCGATCTGGCACCAGTGGCCTGCATGTCAGAAGACAGAAGTCATATGGTGAAATTTTGACAACAACAAGCTGTGCTTTAAAAAAATAATTGAATTCTTTAAAAAATGTTGATAGTTATAATTCCAAAATCGAATTATCCAAACCAATTTGTCATGACGTCATTAGAAAACGATGTAGTGAATAATTATGAGAGAATGTGTCAGAATGTAGGCTCTTCGATCATAATTTCGCGATGATATGGGTTTTTTGTAATTATTTTGAGATTGAATCTTTGACAGGCACCAACAATGTAGTTAACCTCAACACTTTTGAGATAAACACAATAAGAATCGTTGGTTGTTCATCGGTTATTTCATAGCGGGATATACACCGCATACGTAAATGCTAGGATTGCTTTATATTATATATTTAAGCTAGTCGAAAATGCAATGACGTGAATAGGTCCCAGGACGTGGCGCAATTACGTGGGTATTCAGACTCGCCATGAGGCCCCTTCAAAACCGGACCGTATACCTGGCGCCTCTGTAAAGCTTTTGTAGACAAACGATAGCAGTTGACAAGCGAAATAACATGTACTGCTTCTGTAGTGATGAGTTTCTCCCCAAAGTATTTCCTCGTAGCAGATCTACGCTCTTATTTCTTACATGGGAAACCAATATATGTGTATATACGTATGTAAACATATTGTACTTTTTACTTTTACTTTATTAGATGCTCTCTTTTACGGTTTTTCTATCTGCTGTTCACTCATTTTTGCTTCATTCTTTTATATCCTCTGTCTTTTTTTTAAAAAGGGATACTGTTCCCTAGTTGGCATTGTTGTGCAATAATATCGAATGGATTTTTCTTCCGTTGGTCATCAGAACAACATGGGAATTAATGTACATATGTTCATCATTTATTGCTTCTATTATACTTAATGTATTATGTATTCGTGAATTTATTATCTTTCGTTATTATTTATTGTTTTTTCACCAAGTAAACTCGAGTCAAAATTTTGAACATATTTTGATCCTCATGATTTTTTTCTAAATCAAAAAGCGCAATTTTGGATACAATTTTTACATTCAAAATATAAATTCATAATCACCAATACATTCACACGTTTGATGGTACAAATATTTAAATTGACACCATCTAAATTTAATACAGTGTTTTATGTAATTTTCACATCATGCGAATCAAAAATTTTCACAAGTAATTTATACCAAACAGTCTAAAAAATTTTTTACAATGTATAAGTTTTGAAAATTAAATTTGAATTTGTCAGGCACATAGCATTAAAATAAAAATTAATTGTTGAAATTCATTACATCAGTTCTAAAACTTGAAAGCATTTAATAAATTTACACGTAAAAATTACTAGTCCGATTAAGAAAACGTGAAATCGAATTTCCCAAGAAAAGTAAATAAGTTTCAACCGGAATTTTAAACCGTTTTCAATTCGGTGTTTCAACAAATTAACACTCGAAAATTTTTGTATTGTAGAGAATTAGTATAATGAACTAATTTTATGATAATTTAATTTTTAAATCCAATCTTATTTTATCATCAGCTGACATATGCTCCTCTGCCCAACACTCAAGGGTCAGAGTAGTTTGGATTTAAATTTTGAAAGATTATGATATATGTGAGTTATATAGTTATTATGTATACATATATAAAGAATATAAAAGAAAGCGAAAGAGATTTCAGAAGCACTCTGTCTGACGGCTCTGTTGAAAGAGGTCACAGCAGGATATCCTAATGCAGTGGTCTTGGTTTTTCGAACACAAATTGGATATAAAATATGTCAGTTATTCAGGTGTGATTTGTGGAAAAAAATAAATAAACATATGCTACTGCTTTTACCTCATACTTTTTCGAACCGCCTATAAGTTTTTCGAATAAGCTTTTTATATATTCACTGTAATTAAATGTTATATTTATATATGGGGCATTCCACTCCAAATTGGCCTTTTTTGAATCCAAGCTCTTTTCATTTCACTGAAAATTTTTCTTTTTTTTTATCTCATTAAAGGCGTTTCTCAGAATTTTTACAAATTTTTTACCCAACTAAAAAAAAGTTACGAATTTTTCAGAAGCCTTTTCTATTTTTATACATCTATAGATTTGTTAAAAATTGACTTATCTGGACTTTTTTTTCAAAATGTTGGCTGGGGTTCAAAAGTGTTCGATTCAGCCTGGAATGCCCCATTAATTGATATAATAGTCATGCATTCAAAATTAAGCTGTAAATAAAAACTTCTAAAGATGAATTCTTGAAATGAAATAAAGAAAAAAACCGATGAAGAGGCTGAATCTTTAACACGTGGAAGAAGTTCCATCAGTGACACCAGACATCCACGTCGTCCCGTGTCAATCAAACTGGCTCAATGCGAGGAAGAAGGTTTAGTTGTATGCGTAAAACAAACGGCTCGACTGTTCTTCTGTCAGGGCCTGATGTTTTCCCTTCTTTCTCCTTTTCTCTTGTGCCGGCGGAAAGGATTCCAGTCCCTGAAATCTGGTTTTTAACCCATCAACTGGGTACCCAAAAACTTAGATAAGCTTTTATTTTGAAAACTTCCGACATGACACATATTTTCTTTTTTAATTTTTCTTTTTAATCTGAAAAAACATTCTGTGTTTGTGGAGCAGAAAAGTTGCGAGCTGAGTACACATATCATTCGGGAACTTGCTTTTCCTTTACTAGATTCTATATTTTTTTTGGAACAGTTGCCCGTAGTGTTAAAAGTATGACGTTAAATATTTAATTATCTTGGTTTGGTTAGTTATTTTTTAGTTTTCATTCAACGTACATAAAGCCTTTTATTCATTTGAAGCGCATTTTATTTTACATTAATGAGCTCATTGTGATGTTTTCAAATAATTTGACTGTCTATAGTGATAGATATAACTAGATATAACTATCTATCACTGTTAGTAATAATTTCTTGATTCTGACTGAAAACATTAATATCGTTATATTTATGTAAATTTGACTGGTTTCCAATTAATTTCATCAAATATTCAAGTATTTTTTGTGCCAAGTAGATTTCATTTTCTAGAGAAAGATTTTTGCAGAGAATTCAATTTTTGAGTAGAGAAAAAAATTTTCTTAAATCAAAAATAATATTTATGAAAGCAAAAAATTATTTTTAGGCAATAACATTTTTTTGAGCAAAGAAAATTTTCTCGCTACAAGTACATTTTTAACTTCCCGCTAAGAAAATCGAAGATTTTAAAAATTCGGGAAGTTATTGGTTTCACCCCGTTTTGCGAAAATTGAGTTTTCATCAGATCTCGACGTTTTAAGATCACAGGAAGCTTTCTTGACTATTCCCGCGATGGTGTCCGTGCGGCTGTATGTGTGTGTGTGTGTGTGTGTGTGTGTGTGTGTGTGTGTGTGTGTGTGTGTGTGTGTGTGTGTATGTATGTATGTATGTAAACTTCTTATAACTTTTGAACGGCTTGACCGATCGGATCGAAATAGGTGGCGATCCAAAGAGTATCATTGCCATTAAATTTCGTGAAAATTTGAATCAATTCGGTTCGCTAGATTTTGAGAAATCTCAAAAATAAAATTTTCAAAAAATCGTTTTTTTGGAATAACTTCTAAACGGTTGCACCGATAAATTCCAAAAACTATTCCGCTCTTGAGTTTGAAAAACCACGTCGATTGCCACTAGTCCCGTCAAAATCGGTTGATTCGTTCGAGAGTTATCAAAAACAAAAAATTTCAAAAAAAGTGTTTTTTTGGAATTACTTCGAAATTTCTCGTTCGATCGATTTAAACTTAAAAATCCGTTATGAGGTTTTAAAAACTGCGTCGAATGCTCTCAACCGTGTAGAAATCGGTTCATTCATTCAAAAGTTATTGAGGTTTGAAAATTCAAAAAATAGTGTTTTATCAAACTTTTATCAGACTTTTAAACTCGAAGAGCTCAAATGCATAAAGAAGCTATCTCTTTGAGCCCGGAGAACTCAAAATAATACAGAAATTGTACTTTTGAGCTCGAAGAGCTCAAAAACAAAATAAGTGAAATGTTAAGCGTTTAGGTATGGAGTTAGCGAGAAGTTGCAGGGATAGCCTTTAGGGTCAACCATTTTCCTAATTTTTTTTCTGTGTGAAGCTTCATGAATTTCATTTTAAATTTTTACAATTGATAAAGTTACTGACAATTATCAATAGTATTTCTCAAACCTTTAAAATATCAAGCATTATTTTGACAAATAAATTTTATATTAGACTTTTTACCTTTCTTATACTGGAATTACTATCAAAAACTCCAATAATACATTGAAAAATTGAAATTTCACCTTTTTTTATAAATATAAGTATTGTCTTGACAAACACAAAAATGTTAGTTAACAAAATTGGTCCATAAATATATTGTACAAAAATATCTACAATAACAACAAAACATCCTGGTGCAAATGAATAAAAGGCAGAGGCTGGAGTCACATAGAAAAGTTCTGAGTCACATGCTCATACCCTTAACTTTTTATCAGGATTCGCTTTTGCGAAAGGGTAAAATAGTGGGTTTAACAACAAGTTTGTTACTTGGTAACCTTTGTCAGCAGCCAATAGTACAGAGGCGTTCCAAAGCGAACCACGCCTGCTAACCAATGGAAATTTTTATTCCTGGGCCCTGAACATGCTGAAATGCGCCGCCTCCACCAATGTGTGATCTGGTGGAGGCACGCGGATGCTGAAGCGGAGCAGTTAAGATGTTGTGCGCGAACCAGTCGTCTCACATGCGTGCGTTAGCGAACGTCATCACAGTGGTGACTCTGTGTGTTGTAACGCTCAGTAAAGTGCTGTTTTTATCATCGCCTAAAGTGGACTAGCCAGGGATGATTATTGTAATAATTAATAATTACAATCGTGATGACGACACCTAATATTTATCATCAATAATCACCAAAAGTCACTATTTTGAACATATAATGTTAATAGATTAGTGCTCTATTTTGTGATTTTATTTGGTGTGTTTAAAATATTGTGTCGCATATGAAATCATCTTTAAAATAAATATCGAAGAACGTTATGAAAAGTGTTACATGTGGATCTAAAAGAGCTTTTCGTAAAGAAAACAAAATGTTTAATTCGATATTCGAGTTGGGATATCACATTCTCGCTAGTGGCTGAACTAATAATAGAGTGCTGGTTCGCTTGAGAAAAATATATTTAGGAAGTAGAGAGACGAGAATATGAGTCTATAAATACGGTATATTCACATCTCAAGCTACTGCGGTCATATACATATGTATATATCTTCTTATTACAACCTGTAAAATAACCTATTACTCCTGTTAGGAAAAAAAAGGTATAAATCCTAGATTGTCGCTAGACACTAAATCCGGTGGGATTAATCAGCTAGAAATACACTAGTAATACAAGACAATTAAATCGTACATGAGTGAAGTAATATTTTTAATAAGAAGCAAAGGAGGCCAACGGATTAGACAATAATTGTAGTTGACCTCGCTGTAGTTTGGTAATTCGAGAAATATCCCTGGTATTAGAATACGCGATAGTAGGCAGATACAGAGTAAGAGCCAGCAGCACCAACAGCAGCACCAGTGCCTCGACTAAAAATATCCACCTTTTAAAAGTTCGTGTATACTTATATTAACTCTATATAAAGTTAAACTGTATTTTTTATTTCATTTCTCGAATGTCGCTAAATTTTTTCAAGAATATATTGTAAAAATTTGAAAAATCATTTGTTTATATGTGAGGATGCAGATATATGTCGTGAACAATGCTGAAATTTTGGGTGTACACTGATGGAAAATAAGGACTTTGGGTAGTGAATTTTTAAAGGGTTGAGAGAATACAAGGCAGAAGGAAAATAGTTTGAGATTTTCGGGAATTTCGTAAAAAGAGAGCACAAAAGATTGATAAAGTAAAGAAACAACAAAGTGTTGGTGAGAGTGTGTGGAGAAGGTGTCAAGTTCACAGTGGAGGGTGGAGGTAACGGTGTACCTGGGGGCGTCGTTGGCCCCAATGAGGTGATGATGGGCTACGGTGGTGCCGTGGGGACCAGTGGCGCTATGGGACCCTCTTCGGGAGCTGATGTGCTCGGTTCAACTGGTGATTACAGTCCCCAGGGTACCCCCAACTCCCTGGGTGGTCACCCTACGGGGTCCGTCGATCCTGCTGGCACCTACAATATACCCGGGAGTGCCGGGGCCCTTACCACTTACAGCCCCCAAGACAGTCCTGCCAGCTCTGCTGGAGCCAGTGCCAATAATAATGAAAAGCTGCCCACCTTCGGGTTTACTCAGGAGCAAGTTGCCTGCGTTTGTGAGGTTAGTCCTTGTTCTTTTGGCTTGTTTGTTTTGTTCTTCATATATGCTCAGGAAAATTCGGTCGCCGTCTGACTCATGTAGGCTCCGTAAATATATACATATGTATGTAAATAGTTTTGGGACTTGACTGGGAAAACTATTTCGAGGGTTACACTCATATTTAATAAATTCTTTTCGGGTCTATAGATAGATTTTTGTTAGTAATTTTATTGCACACCTCAAACACTTTCTGTTTTGTGATCCGTTATAATTTTGTTGATGATTTTTTTTAGTTTAATCTTGGCAAAATTTTTATTTGTATGACGATGTTTTCTAAAAAATGTATCAATTTAAACTTTGAAGAAAAATATATTTATTTGGTGTAAAAATAAAAAAAAAAAATAAAAAAAAAAGACAATTAGGAGAAAAAATAATAGTTCTGATCTGACGATTATTTTGTCACATGAGCGCGCCGACGCTAGATAACGATAGCAGCCGCTCGGTACCGGAGACTCTTAATTTTGTTTATGTTTTTTTGTGTGAGGATTCTCATACAAATCTTCATTACCATGTAACATAGTAATATAGTAATAGTTATTATTCTACATAGGGATCAAAATTATTTTTTTCTTTTCATGATATAAATCTGACAGCTCTTTGATTCTTTTATTTGAGAAAATTATTTTTTTTTTAATAATTTTAATTAGACAGTCGAGTCTCGTTATGAGTCCTATTAGTGTCTCTCTTATATTAACGAGAGTTTAATAAAAAAAAAAAAAAAAGAAAGCAAATAGGACTCATAACGAAACTCGACTGTACAAAATTCTATTAATTTTCTACTTTTTGTTGAAATTTATTCTATGTTATTATCCAAAACTTTTTAATTAATAATGACTAATAGAAAAAAATTTTAGAACTGGCGATTTTTTTATAAACATAAAACATTAAGCGTTTGGAGTAAGCAATTAAAATTTTTTTAATCTCTAGTTTGTTTTTATGATTTCAAAAATAGAACACAGTACCATTCCAATTTTTCTATGCAAATAACTATTAAATAAAAAGAATTATTTAAATATGTGCACAAACTTATTTTAATATTTTTCATCACTTCATGCATTTAAAATTAAATAAATGGTCGGATGCATTTTTTTGCTCAAAATTATCTTATGAATATTGAATTACCAAATGATATAAGAATCCATTGTTGTTTATTTCTTTTGTTAGATTATCAACGTTGATTTTATGAAAATAAACACTGAAAATATTTATGTAATACGAAATAAGGATTGTTTTATTTTAAAATTTTAAATGTAAGTTTATGGGTTCGTCAATACTTCTCGGTCCAATAACAAACGAAAAATAAAATAAATGTTTTTATTATATCATTTAGATCTCCATAAGACTATTTTTGAGCCGCTAAGTTTGTCAGCGAGTGATCCGACGTTAGCGGATGAATACGTGCATTCAAAAGATGTTTATTTCTTCATTGGAAAAATATAATATTTACAACGTATCAGTCAATAACTTCATATAAACATTTCTTTATTATTAAATAAAATCATTATTTTAAATTTGAATTCCTTTCATAGATATTTTTATTTTTTAAGTGAATGAAAGTATCTCATAATTTTATAAAAGAAAATTAATTTACTTTTTGAAATAAATAAAATCTAGCCCCATTTGAATAAAGTCATTTCGAAAAAGTTCATAATGATTCGTCATTATCAAGTTGAAAATTTTACAAGGTTTAGAACTTTAATTAAACTTTTCACTTTAACATTTTTTAAATCTTTATTAAAAGAACTTTTAAAAGATAATTGAAAAAAGCAAGCATTTACAAAATAATCAAGAACAAATTATTTCCAATTTTAACGAAACTTATTAATAGTTTCTAGTTCAAATTTTTTAACAAAAAGTTCCCTGAATTTTCCCCTAATTTTGAGCTCACCATCACAAACATTTTCCTGACGAAATATTAAAATGAGGAAATAAACTAATATTAAAAATAATTTCTTAGGCCCGTTAGATTAAATAAGAGTCAAAAATAAATAAATAATTAGCGCTTATAACGGCTACGTGTTAGCTCCTTGCTCTCGTCACACGGAGCACTTAATTATTCAAATTAGCAACAATGCTATATGATAAACCATGGACTCAATGTAAATATTAAAAGCAATGAAACAATTGTTTTGTTAATGATCCGTGTGACGTGGGCGCTAGTTGTCTTGTATTGCGATAAAATAATGAAAGGTTAATCCTTTTTAGATGGTAAAGAATAGAGGTTGTTAATAAATTCAAAGTGAGTAAGATGTAGTATAGTAGTATAATAATGATAAAATAACAGGAGGTTAATTAAGAGGTTGTAGAGGATCTATAAACTATCAGTAATCGATAGAGATAGTGGCAGTTATGATAATATATACAAGATATACTAGAGTTAGAGGAGATCGGGATAAGTTCTGCCGACTAACAGTGTGCCCCTCCTGTCTATCGTCTTCAAGGCGATGGTGTCATCTGTCCAGGTACTCCAGCAAGCCGGTTCCATAGAGCGTCTTGGCAGGTTTCTCTGGTCATTACCGCAGTGTGCACGACTTCAGCGGCATGAAAGTGTGCTAAAAGCCAAGGCGATTGTCGCCTTTCATCGGTGTAATTTCAAGCAGCTTTACCAAATTCTCGAAAGCAACTCCTTCAGCCCCCACAATCATCCAAAGCTCCAGGCCCTGTGGCTAAAAGCTCATTACATCGAAGCTGAAAGACTTCGTGGCAGAGCACTTGGAGCTGTTGGTAAGTTTTATTTTATTTTTCATATTTGTGTGCTTATGTAAATATAAATTTTGAATTTGATATTTAATGATCAAATTGGCTTTTTATAGGAAAATATCGAGTGAGACGGAAGTTCCCGTTACCAAGGACGATTTGGGACGGAGAAGAAACGTCTTATTGTTTCAAAGAAAAGTCAAGAAGTGTTTTGAGAGAGTGGTACGCATCAAATCCGTATCCGTCACCAAGAGAGAAACGCGAACTGGCTGAAAGCACTGGGTTGACTACTACACAAGTCAGCAACTGGTTCAAAAATAGAAGACAACGTGATAGAGCTGCTGAGCAAAGGTTTGTCATAGTTTTTGTTTTTAAATTTAATATACTATTTTTTCTACGCTTTAATAATATTTCAAGTCATTTTTATTGTTATTTATTTTTGTATAAAAATGAATTGGTGGGTGTATCCAGATTTTTAGTCTTCTTAATACAACCTATGGTTTAATATTGACGTCAATGATAAAAAGTGATACGATAAAAACTAATACAACTTATTATATTACTTACATTAGTATACTACTTAAAAAATTTATTTGATTAGAGTGAAAAGAGTTTGAATCAAGAATATCATTTTAGAGATATTGATTACTTTTAATCAAGCAGTTAATTCTTGAACTAAGTATTTGTTCTTGGCTTAAGTTAACTTTACTTGATTTAAGAATTTTTCTGCTTAAATCAAGATGATCAAACTTTTGAAAATTTTTTGCCTTAAATCAAGCCAATTCTTTATCAGTGTGTGTAATATAATAAAAAATAGATAATAAATTAATAGTCGACGGAAAAACATCGAAATTATAAGTATCGAAAGACTAAATGAATTATTTTTGTTGAAATAACGAATACTAGGTTCGGTAATCAGTTTGATTTTGTTCATTTTGAAAATAATAACGTGATTGAATCAAAGAATATGTAGAATTTGTCAAAGCTTTTGAACTTTCATTTAGATTTGGATTTTCCATACTTTTTGGAAGCTTAAAGCAATAAATATAAAACATAAACCGTTGAAGTGTGGTTATAGTTTTTTATATTTTTAATCTTCGAATACAGTGTATACCTAGCGCTGTTGAAATAACACGTTTTCTTTCGAGCCAATGAATACGGCGATCACGGACCGCAGGCTTTGAATTAGCATACGTTTTTTAAAAATAATAAAACAAAATAAAAATACATATATTTTAATAAATAGTCTCAGTATGGAAGTTCAATCAGATGGATAACTTTTTATAAAATATCCAACACATATAGATTAACCTCGGTTTTTTCAGCGAAATATTGTTTATTCTTTAGCTTTTTTTAAAAACGTTTTTCTGATAGATATCTTTATTGTTTTATCAATCAATCAACGTTCAAAAATTATTGACTATTCGGGCGAATTTTACGACAATACATCAAACAGTTTATTGTTGCATTAAAATTTTTATTTGGTAGTAGAATCATTGATAAAAAAATTTTACAAGTATTTACGATAAATTATTACATTTTTAATTTTTAATACTAATTTGACGAGTGCCTGTGTCGAAGGATCATAATAACATCGGGTAAAGATGTTATCTTGTACTCGTTTCAGTAAATTAACAGATCAAATTAAAAAAAGCGCTAAAATGACAGTAAAATTTATTTTATTTTATTTTCGTTAAATTGAGGAATATATTAAATATTTAATGGAATAATTTTGAAATATTTTTTCACTATCTTGATCTGTAAATGTCGGTTATTTTATTACAACAAATAAATTTAGTGAATGTAATTATTTTAGATAGTTAGTATATAAAATTTAAACGCTTTTGTAATATAAGTTGATTAAGTAAAGAAATTTTTGTTTTTATTTATTTTTGGTGTAAAATTTATGAGTTTTGAATGTTGCTGGTCAGAAACATGATGTTACTTCAAAGAGCTGATGACTATTATATATTTTTAAACATTATTATTATACATTCGCAATAATATATCATTCAGCACTTGACCGTTGATGAAATTAGTGACTCGGAAGTACTATCACATATCCCGGGTGCTCAAGTGTCGGAATTGAAAACACACGACTTAACTCGTGGTCCGTGTTGTCCCGAAGGTCGTTGCTCCACATCCGATTTTAGACCTGAGTCGAGCCCAACGTAATGCATTACCATCTCCCCCACAGCGTTTGCTTGTGAGACACAGGAAAAGCACTAAGAATATATATAGGCGTATACTGGGTGAGATTCTTGAGTAATATACTGCTGTTCCATTTTTATAGGAAAGTTATGCAGGAATTTCAGATGTTTTAGTCTTTCGAAATGGTAAACTGAGGTTAAATATAATGACTCAATTTTGAAATTTAATACCAACTTACCTTTAGTTTTACTTAAAATTTCATTATTGTTCAATCATAGTTGATAGAGAATTTATGAACAATTTAATCATTAACTAATCTAGTAAATGCAAATGCAGAACCAACACTTACTATGGGTGGCGTAAAATATAAATGTAACACGAAATTTTTGTACACTGCGAAGAAAAAATACTTCTATTAATAAAATTTTTTGAACACAAGAACATATAATTGATAATTATCGAAAAATTGATAGAATTAATCAAAATTATTTTACTTAATTCACGTTAAGCTATTTATATGTTTATCTGTTATAAATTATAACAAAGGCAATAAATTTAAATAGTTCATTTAAACAAATGTTTTTAGTCAGTAAATCCTAGCTAGAAAAATTATTTTTCACTTTCTCAGTGAAAAAGTAAAATTTATATTGATATTATATTTCAATGAATAAAAACTTGTCATATTAAGTTGTAATACTAAAAGAATTCAATGATTGATTCTTATCAGTGTCTTCAATGTGAATATACGCCTAAAACTTTTATTCTATTTATCATTGTTATGACTAAAGGAATTTTTAAACAAGTAACAATCCGTTTCTCAGAAGTTAAGCTTAATCAGCAATCAATGTTATGAAACAAATTTCAAAGGGGTAAATGAACGCAACTTTTATCAAATTTAATTCGCGGAACAATATTATTTAAACATCAAAGAGTGTTAGCTTCAAACTATAAACAAGACCTAACTATTTACTTTTTTAATAACTCTACTTCGTTTTTAATTGAAGAAGGATCAGTTGAAAGTTTTAATTCAAAAGTTTAAAGGAGTCTAGAAACTTCTCAAAATTTCATTTTTTTTGTTTAAATTCTCAAGTCAAGTTTCTTTTAATTTAAAGAGGAAATTGCAAGATTGAACTTTTCATTCACACAGTATAATTGCATTAAAATAAACTTAGAATTATTCCATTTTTCTTGAATCAGAGGTTATTGATCAATTTCTTGTTCTTTATTCCATAAAAAATGGAAGTAATTTCACTAATAATTAGTTGAGAATTCCCAAAGTTGATTAATTTTATTACAAATTAATTGTTGAGCCATAAAACTTGGCATCTATATTTGTCTGTAGACAAAATGCAATCATCGATGTCAAAAATTTTAGGTTAGCTTGATTGAAGGATATATTTAAAGATGATTATTAGGAAAGGTTTCGGGTTTCCTGCCAAAAGTTATTCGCAGCCAACTACAATGTAATAAAATCTGATGCTCGTGTTTTAACAAATGGTAATTTTGGTACATTTCCAAAAAAATAGATAAGTATTTTGACCTCGGGTTACAGCTTATAGACTACTTTAAAATAAGATTTATCTGTAAGTTTCCATAGTTTATTGCGCTGATGGACAGTAAAATAAATTTCATTAGGATAAAAAAGAAAAAGTGGTATTTTGACAGTAGAGGGTGGTATGGGAAAATAAATTTAACCACACAGCCAGAGAGCGTATGACACTCGATCGTAACTTCCGAGACGCGATCATGCCTAGTGCGAATCTGCCACAGTACAGCAGTTTAAAGATATAAAAGTTGTCATGAGACTTCGCATCCTTACACTTAGACATGGTATGTATGTTTACTAGATTGGTTTGTATTCATACTATAATGAAGAGAGAGGAAGTGGGAAGCACCACCACTGCGGAACGGCCGCGAAGTCGACGGGAATGGTATCGAATTTCTTATGGCTTCTGTGTATTCCCATGGCAGCGTGTGGCCGGCGTCCTCACTCCTCTTTACATTTCCATATATATATTAAACCACAAATTTCATGTGCTATACTAATATATGTATTTCCAGAGATAGGTATATTAATTACAGGAAATCCTACAGAATATTTCTGTTTGAAATCGATTTTTGGACTTTACATCTTTATTATATTAAGCCATTTATTTTGACAGAATTGAATTTCAAAGAACGAACTAAATATCAACTTTAATGAGGATATTGCTCATTTGAAAAAAAATATTTACGTTCAATGGATAAATATGTAACATTTTTACAAAAGTTACATAGAAAAAATTCCTTTTACATTTTCATCTATATAATTAAGAGTAAGGATAATTTTCTCTCTAGTGTATTTTTATAATAAAATAGGGTTTTTAAAATTAAATTTGGTACTATTAGAAAGCTCTTGACGTAATACGTGCTTTTTTACCTAATATATATTTTTTGGTGATGGACAATCGTATATGTTGTTTTTGAAGGAGTTTTGAATAGATTTTATACTATTTTATCCGATTTTAAACATTTTATATTATTTTAACGTGTAATTATACATATTGAATGAAAAAAAAATGATTCAATATTATTTGATCTTTCCATTCGACATGTTAATCAATGGAAATATTAATGAAAATTTACTTCTATCGAGATATTTAATTTTTTGGAGCAAGAGAGAAATGTTCTCAAGACAAGAAAATTTACTTCTATTAAAAACTAAATTTTTTGGAGCAAGAAGCTGAATTTTCTCAAAACAAGAAGATTTTTTTGACTTAAATAAATTTTCTTGAATCAAGATACGTATTTCTTAAAACAAGAGAATTAATTTTGTTGGAATAAGTAAAATTTCTTGTGAAAAAAATTTTTTTTTTCGCTCAAGAAAATAATTAGGAAGAAAAATATTTTCTTGGCTCAAGTGAACCTTTTTTTACTGTGTAAGTACTCAAACTATGTACATTGTTGTTTTAAATATCGAAAAATCATTTAGCCAAAGTTCTTTTGTCACATGAGTTTGTAAAAAATCCGTGTTTACATAAAAGACATTAGGATGGGACGTGATTTGTGACTTGATTACATAACATATGCTTAGATTTGACTGTGTGTATTTTATTTACTGGATGGTAAAAGGTAAAAGTAGATTTCAATGACTGAAAACACTTACCAGACATGCGATACATAATATAATTTCGAGATAAACGGTTGTAGGATGTTACAGGGGGCGGCTGCCAAATGCTCTCTTGGGATAAAGAGGACGGGGGAATGAATGTCTCGTGGGCGTTTGTCCCCATGAGAAATAAAACAAGCATAGATATGTACCCTTTTATATAACACCTTGTTAGCCCCATGAGACGATTTGTATACAACGCGAGTTAACTTTTTACAAATATAATACAAAGTTCGCGCAGTATGTCTGTCACGGTTTCACGAGAAACTCTATTGAATATACCTCAGCACTTTTTTATCAAGTTAACAAGACCTTCAGTAGCTGAGTATTACATCAGTATCAGTTATATGATATCTTTACTGAGAAATTCCACATTTATTACATGTAAACTACTATTAATTGTGTTATGCTTATCGTTTTTCCAATATAGATAAGAAAGTAACTGCTGACAAATCTATGTGTCGCTGTATGTAGTGATAAATTTTATTGTCAATCAAATCATTATGTTTATCGATTATATTGGACAAAAAAATTGAATTGATTCAGGAAAAAAAATCTAGGATCAAGAAAATAATTTTGAAAGTTTTGATGGATCTTAAACCAACCAAAAAAGTTGTTGAACCAAGAAATTTCTCTTGATTCAATATAATTTTCGCTGGTTCAAAAACATTCCTTCTAGATTCAAGACAATCACATTTTTAAAAATTATTTCTTATTCAAAAACAATTTGAACCTTCTGAAAAATGTTAATGGTTCAAATAATTTTTTTTTTGCGTGGTTCAAAATTTGATTTTTTTCATGATTAAATTAAGATTATTATTAGTTCGGGACTTTCTTGAAAGATTCCTTTATTGTTTGTTTTCAATTTGTATCATAATAATTTTTGACACTATGATTATTATTTTTGTTTGCACCTTAAGCAGAAATATTTGCGAACTTTCAAAAACATTTTATAGAATATTAAAGTATATTAAAGTATAGGGGAACCTGGGGCACGACGGCCCCCCTCAAAAATTAGGTAAAAATTTTTTTTTTAATTTCCCTCAAGTTACGACCTCTGTAATAATAATGTTTTTATGATATTTTGGGCCAATATGTGATATGTGAGGCATAATGGACCACTCGAAAAAAAAATTGTAACGAAAAAAAATTTTTGTTATTTTTAAATTGTGATAAATTTGTGGTAAAATGATTCAGAAAAAATTTAATTGAACTGAAAAATTTTACAAAAAATTGAGTCATACAGGAGAGAATGGTACAGGACAGTCCTTGGCATAACGGCCCCTCTCATAAATTAGGTAAAAATTTTTTTTTCCATTTTCCGTCAAGTTATGACCTTTATGATGATTTTATGATATTTTGGGCCAGTCTGTGATACGTGGGGCAAAATGGATCACTCGAAAAAAATGACAAATTTAAAGAATTCATTATTTTAGGCTTTTTCAGGTCAATGAATCAGAATGAATTTAATTAAACTGAAAAATTTAATGAAAAATTGAATTATATAGCTTATAAAAAATTGAAAACACAAATTTTTGAAATTAAAATAGTAATAATTATATTATTAATTATTGATCACGGTATCCTCTGCACCAGACAGAAAGCTAATCTCAAAAATTTATTTGAATTCCTCCAAGGATGTCTTTTACTTTACGCAATTCATATTTCTAATTTTGACTTGATAAAAATATAAAAAAAACGGTCTGGTTCAAGATATTACGTATTTTAAAAGCTCAACCTAAAAACTCAACCTGTGATTTCAATCAATGTAAACTAATGTAACCAATTCATTGTTAAATAACATATATATTTTTTCTTGTACGTGGATTTAAAACCTCTGAGTGCAATAAAAGAAATTAATTATATTTTTAACTATTATCTATTTAAAACAAATTAACAGCTTAAATGAAATTTATAATAATTTTTTAAGACATTAATTAATTAACAAAAATTAAACTTTGAATAAAACATGAAATATAAATGTTCGATGATTAGGAAATCACATAGAGATATTTTAATGAATATACGATTATTCGTAATGATCACAGACATATTCGTCAGAATAATTTTCGCCAATACCTGCGCGAACAAAAATCATAAGACCATTTATTACAATTTTTACATTGAATCCAAGACTCTGAGGACTCTGAGGAAAGTCCATAGCAATAAAGACTATGGCAATCATTATTTTTATATTTTAAATGTGTTTTTTTTCAAATTTTTTTATTTTGATTTTGTTTTATTTTTTTTTTTTTTTTGTTTAATTGTTGATTTTTTTTTCTGCGAGTTCTCGGCGATACTCAAGACTCGTAAGAATCGTGGTTTTCCCTCGACGCCGTTTTCTGGGAGGAGAATCTCTAGATTTTGATGGTAATACTTTTAGTAAAAAAAAATTTTTTTTATATGATTTTTTGGGGAGGGGACCGTCGTGCCCCAGAAAAAAAAATTTTTTTTTCGATTTTTTGCGAAATTTCGACTGATTCGTTCATAATAGATGGAAAATAAATAAATTTGATGGTTAAAAGCCACAAAAAAAAAAATCGGATTAAGGGGGCCGTCGTGTCCCAGGCTCCCCTACTCTAAAATTGCAGTAATATCTCCATTAACTCAATAATTATACATCTTTACCAAAACTTCACAATAGTTTTAGTAAATAACTCCAATTAAGTAGTTCAAATCTATAAATAATTAGACAAACAAGTAGTAATCATCATTATTCAAAATATACATCTACTGATTCCATTCCGCAGCTATTGGATTAGTAGAGCCGTACAAATAGTTTTAAAAAGTTATATACTGACTTCGAACAAGATCACACTCTCTACAATTGATTAAATCATTTGCGTAAGACTATAAAAAACGATGATTTGAATTAATAATTTTGTTATTATAATCATTTATAGTTTGCTGTTAATATTTTTTGAACGAAAAAACTAAAACAACTTTTAACTTCTGAGTAGTATTGATGTGAGTTGATAAAGATAAAACCTCAATATTACTTCACTTCCTCTGAATATGATAACAAAAGAGGGTGAATGCGGTGGCAGTAATGGCCTCTTCGTAGCGTAGTATGTCAACAAAACATTACTGATGGCGTACATACCAACCCCAAAGACCACCATATTCTCTGCGCGTGGGCGTGCACTAATTTTACGGACACGTGTGAGTATACGAAAACGTATTTGTTTTCCCGTCATCCTGTCACTGTGTATGTGCACATTATACGTACAGGCCCCTCTTTATCTGGGCACTACTGACTCCCCTTTTCAATGTAAAGAGCACTGTAAAGCATCGTCAAATACGGATAAAACGAATGTCGAGGCTAAAGATGAGGGCTCAAAGAGGAGGATATGACCCTTTTATATATGACCGGCTCTAAAGATTTGATCTCTCTTTTTTTACACCGAACAATACATACTTTTTTCTTATAAACATTCCTTCGGATATAATTGCTCTTACTCTGGATGTTTCGTATGAATTATTCTTGCAACATAAAACATACCTGGCTCTCATTCGAATTTAATTCAATAATATAACCATAACAAAATTACAAATTTATACTGACCAAAAAATGACGGTTACTTATTTCATTAAAAAAAATGTTTAATTTTGATGAAAAGTAAGGGGAAGCTTGTTGTATCTGCAGTATATAAATACACATATAATGTACCTCAAAAAAAAAAAAAAAAAAAAAAAAAAAAGGACCACTTTCGACATTTTCTTGAAGCTCTTACGACCTTCCTGGAGAGTAAATATTGGCGCAGCCACCCCTTGTAGAAATCTCCCTTGGCTTTTAGCGACTAACTACCATCCGGCTCCATCCCTCGTTACGACGCCCTCGCTTACGGTTGCTTATCTCCAGTATGCTCGGTATCAACACTAGAGACCACCATTTTGAAATAATACCGATGGTGAATTTAATCCAAATATTCCATTTAATAAATTTTTTTTTTATCTCAGGAATGTGGACAAGATAGGATCATAATAACAAATTACATTATTATTCCATTTAATTATTACGATGAAGAGTTATTTATTTCGCAAAGATAAAAACATACATTTTGACTTAGGACTTTGCTAAGTATTAACTTAATAATTATACTAAAATATTCCGCATAAATAGAATTTTTTATCTCATGTTATTTTAATCACATTTTATTGATTCTAGTGAAATGGGTTTTAATCTAATTACTTTGTTAAAAAATTACAGACTGAGAAATAATTGAAGAAATTATTCTCAAAAATATTAAATTTTTATTTACTTAAAACGTGTTAACTTAAAGAATTTCTTAGTTCAAGAATTTGTCTGCTTTTTTTAAAATTCAATCAAATTTCATTAGTAATGAAACATGAACAGTAAATACTTTTGCCATCTTGCAGTATATTAGTATCTGCATACAAAAATGCCGTAACTGTTTATTTAAAAAAAAAACAAAAGAGATTAATGTAACTGAAACCAGAGAGCTATTACACCAGTTGTTGGATATTACATAAAAACTCGTAAAATGTGAATGGACCTTTAGGACGAGGAAAGTTATATTTAGAGAAAAAAGCAGTTTTGCTGTTATGTTCCCTTAGTTTCAGAGTAATTCGCGTTGTAACAACTTTACGCGGGCGTACAAGTTGAGTTGGATGTACTGCAATCTTTCGGCAATCCGAGAAGTTTCAGTACTGTTTTAACATTTTATTTAAATAAAATGTTAAAACATTTATTTAAGTTGATCTTGACCTTTAATACCGTAAAAAAATTTTAAACCTCGTCTTTTATATTTATTTTTACAAAGTCTAACCGGGAAAATTATAAAAACGATTCAACTAAATTTAAATATTTCATTTTTCTACAATTTTATATTTAAAAAGGTTTATCTTGAATCTTAATAAAAAAAAACAGCAAACATCTGAGCAATGAGACTGCTTACTAATAAATCAATTAAAGTTCATAAATATACATAATTGATATTAATAAATTTAAAAATTAAATCTCTTTCTGTATTCGTAAATTTTTTACAAAAATGAAAAAACGATGTTTTTTATTCACTTATGGCAGCTACATGTAAACGGGGACAGAGGGGGCATTCATTCATGCACGCGTTCTCAGTAACATCTCTCTTTTTTTACGATGTGTCATGTCAGTCAGAATGTATAATATGAGCATGTGTGATGTACATGTGTGTTAAAACATCGTAAAATAAAAAAGCGTTTCAATATAAAGAAACCGGGTGAACGAGAGAGCTACACCCTCCACGTGCAGACGCATCCAATTTGCGATTACGGCCATTGGCAAGGATAATGATCCTATTATTTCGTTTAACGAAGTCTGAGTTTTATGTTACGTTTCACGGATCCAAGTTACATGCATATACTGTAAGCTATATATGCCGATGATGCATGTGTTATATGTTGAGTGTGGTTATAAACACACATATATACATATAGTGTCGTTTATGGGATTGCTAAATATTTTTGAGATGCATACATAAAGAATACAACAATATTATGTATATTTTATTACAATTTACCGATTATTGCACTTAAATTAAAAGTTCATTTGGTTATTAATCATCGTCCGCTTAAATGATTATTATGTTACAGATTAATTATTTGATAAAAATCATAAGTATATTGCTGGAACATAATGACAGTTGAGTGAATTTGAAGTGCAGGAGTAGTAGCAAGTGTAAAGAAAGATGTTTTGCAAGTTACATGTTGATTTAGTGATATATTAATTTATGCTTATACACGTTATAATGTTATATGTACATTAAAGATATAATTGTTAATATACAGTGTCTAGTCTCTAGGCGTTATGTAATGAGGTAGATTGCATGGCTCATAGCCGACGATTAAGACTCTTACGAGGTTGTCTCGTCTGGCTCATCTAATAACTTGACTAACAATTTGTCTCACGGTCACGTTTTATATTTGTGTTACTTTTGTACCCATGCTATTTTATGTCTTAGTGTTAATCTTTATACAAAGCTAAATAAGCTGCTCTATTGATAATCGAGAGAATATAATTTTGATCCTTGAGACGTGTGACTAATTATACGCGGATTTAAATTTTTGAACTTGAATTATTTGCAATTTGTTGTTGTTCCGTCTTCTCACGCTTTCTGTGAATATAATTTATTGCAAGCAGTTGTGAATATTTTTAAATACATTTTTGAAGCTATTTTTGAACATTTATAATGCTCAAAGATTCGGTCAACACTATAAATACAATTGATTTGGAAACATTAACGGAAATAAAAATTCTTAGAATTTTTGAGCATTTAAATTCATTGATTTTATGATAAAAGATTTAGTTTGTGACTCGATTGGTACTAAAATAACGATTTAGAAAACTAAATTATTTGATTTTATCAAATTGTTTTCAGAAGAAAATTACTAAAATTATTGTTCTATTATAACTGATTTCAAACATTTTAACATGAAGAAAATATTTTGAGATTAGGTAAGAAAATTACTATCATAAAAATGCTTGTAGGAAAACTAAATTTTTGAGGATAATTTATTTACTGATTTACTGATAGAAAAATTTAATTTGAAAAAAAAAAAGATGAATTCTTGAAACAAGAGGAAATTTATTGACTGTTATTCAGATAAATATAACTAAAACAAAATATATAAATTTTAGTGAAGCTAAAAAATTATTAATTACTCCTATCAGTGATTTCAATAATACATCTGACTGTAAATATATGTATAATATAGAGTTCGTCAAGTCACAGTGGGTGTTCCCTAATCTTGGATCAGCAACAAGTACGATAATCAGTGGTTCTACACCTACACATAAACACATAACGTTTATATACACTCGTAAAAATTTTTTTTTATCGCTCTATCATTGTCAGACGACTTTTATTTAACATTTTATTTTTATAGTTTTGTAATGTATATCTTTTTGGGTGAGCTAAAAAGATAGAAGGATATGGACTATTGAGTACATTGGCAGGTTCACCGTAATCCGGATTAAATAAAATTTTGTAACACCAAAAGTGTTTTAGTATGATCCGGCGCATCTTTACGCTTAAGTTCATTTTTTTACTTTTTAATAGTAGCTCAAAAATAATCTATCTAACAGTAAAATGATTTTTACGTAAATAAAAAAATTTTATTTCCTAGAACAGCATATTTTCTTTGGACCTATTTCAACCTATTGAGATCGATAAACAAACACAATTTTTTTTTATTTACCTGACCAAACAAATCTGGATATTGTTTAAAGTCAAATAATAATGTTTCCATTACCGAACCATCTACTTATAGAACCAGCTGCTGAGCCCGATGAGATTGCCTTTTGGTATCTTTGCTCACCGTTTAGCTTAAAAGCCGACGCGATACAAGTAGAAGTGTTGAAGGCTCACCTGCTGTTTTACCCACAGTAACTTCAAGAGTTTTTTAATATATTAATAAAGTAACAGAAGAAAGTTATGTAAAATTATAAGTACACTTTAAAAAATTTTTTTTAGGGTCACTGTAAGAATTATTTGAAATTTTTCTAACAAAAAATAAAGAATTTAGGCATCTATTTGTAATTTTGACCTAAAATTTCAAATTTTGTTAGTAAATAATTTCAGCCTCTCTTCGTTAAAAATGAATGAAATGTTTTGATATGATCAAATCAAATAAAAAACTTTTTCTATAATGTTCGTGTTCATAGATGTGATATCGTATTTCGGTTTCTTCATCGTCATGCACTGCTATTAGTTTCACACCACTCTATGACCAACTTTTGAAGTGCAATCAAATATCGTACTGGATTTCTCATATTAATTCAGTAGCATACAAAAGTATTATGCGTATAGAAGTCCGATTAGAAATTTTTATTTAGCTTTCGCTTATATTTTTTTATAGAATTAAATTATTATATCGAATTTTTGGTCTAAGTATACGATCAGGGATGTAGTTAATTATTTATACAAATTGTACGGTTAATAAAAAATTATGATAAAACTATAGCTTAAATATTCAATTTGGGTTCATTAATTATTCATGCTGGTTATGCAGTTATGTTTACTTGTAGTTTAAAATAATTTTGCCAATAATCGGCATTTTAATATACCGATCATATATAAGTTTAGAAAAAGTACTAAGTAGTTTAAATTTACATACGATTATATTAATCGCATTTTTATACAGAATAATTTTTATAAAATTTTTGAATTGTTATTAATTAAAGGGATTGTTACAATCTACATCAAGTCATCATGAAGTATTTGTAAAATGATTTAATTTTCAGTAATGATTGAATGAGTTGATAATTTTTTTAAAATTTTATCACAATTTTATTTCTATATTCATCAACTCACAGTTTATAAATGATTTAATTTTGAATAAGTTTTACACGTTAAAAAAATAATAAAAATTTATACTAAAACAAATAACACTAATAAAAAATTATTTAAAATATATAGTTTGAAAATGTGCTACAATAAACTTAATATTTTACTATAAGCATTGTAAATATTTGATTGCCGTTAGTTGCTTTAAATATTATGGTACAAGCGTTGTAAATTTTAATGCAAAACTATTTCCGAATATGCCATTCATGGTAAACAAATTTATTAACGCAGTTAAAACTCTAATATGAGTTCTATAAAATCGTTATAACTTCAACAATATATCTGTTAATTTTAATACGCGAATTCAATAATTTTACAGCGATTATCTTGGATTAACTAAAAAATTTTTATCGGTATTAGATGAATATATTTTTTATAATCCGATAGACATCTACTTTCACATTATAATGCCCAAAACAGTCGTATTAGCAATGGGAAAAAAATGGTGAAACAATGTATAGTAATGAAATTTTTCACATCTATTATTTGTCTTATACATCTCACGCGTGTCCATGTATAAGCAGGCGAAGAAGAGTCACAGGAACTTATCGTTCAGTGAATCGAAGTGTCCAACGACCGACTGCTGGCCCAAGAATTTCGTATAGGTCCGGGTGGTTAATTTATGTGCCAAGCGATTAATAAAATCCACAACACTGACCCGATCGAAATCTCAGCTTCAATGGTCGCACGCGCATATGCATATAAAGATGGTGGTCCATCTACCCTGAGCCATCAAGAATCAAGAGCCTTGTCCAAAAAGAGATAAAATAATAAATAAATAAAATAAAATTAATTAATTACAATAAATACAAACAGTTTAGATATAATAAAAAATAATAGTAAATGGTTGAGTTGACGAAAAAAAAGTGGCACGGTACATGAATAGCGATAAACATATCTCGATGGTACGTGTCAAGAATTCTAATCAAAACGGTAGAAACACGGGATACAGGAGACGAAGACCAAGACCAAAACGCAGAAGAAGAATAAGAATAAAAATATAAATATAAATAAAAATAAGACTAAGACTGAGGAGAAGAGAGGGAAAAGTCTCGTGTCGCGGTTCTTGGGATGTCCCGTCGCGGAGGAGCCTGGACAAATTTACTACTAAGATGTTTGGATAAGACATACCTGGTGGACACCTCATTCGGGTTATATAGGCCCCCCGGATGCAACGGGTGGCACCAAAATACCTCTTTCATGTACTGTTTTTCTGCTTTTAAGTCATTCTCTTTTCTCAATAAGGCACCAGGAATATAACAGACCAGGACCGGAATAAAGAAAAAAAAAATAAGAAGACTCTGTATCTTGATCGCGTCTCACGAAAATAATTCTTATATTCCATCGTGTCTATAACGGGAGTCATTTCTTTAGATATCTGTCTAGTGACATTATCGATCTCACTTCTGATTCCCACGTGATTTTCGACACGGCCTTTTATGTTCATATCATCACCATACATATATTTATAAAAATCAGATAAGTATAATTTAACAGGAATTTGGTCAAAAAAAAAAAAAAAATTTATAAAACTAGTAATTCGTCAAAGGTATTTGCGATAGTGTGTATTTTGTAAATAGTTTATCGGTTATAGTTATATTAAATTAAAGCTCAGTAAAGTACGTGTTGGTTCGTGCAAATTCATCGTAAAAAACATACCCTGTACACGTATTAAATTCGCGGGGTGTCAGAGCCCCGTGGGTCAGAACGACTTGTAAAACAAGCGGTTAACGATAGCCCGTTGTCAGGCTGGAAATAGCTGCGCGTGCAGCACCGCAGGTCCTCTCCGGAGGTCTGCTCTGCTAAATTGAGTTTACGAGACGTCACCACGAGAGGGAGTTGTGGCATGCTCTTGCTTTAGCTCACTTTTATTCAACTTTGTTTGTCTTTTATTATTATTTTTATTCCATTCTATTTATTTCAGTATTCCGCAACCAGCACGTAATTCTCACGCCCATACTGTATATCCTTGTTATAAATCACCGTATATACATTAAAGTTATTCAAGACTGGGGCTTCTTCGTCCGTCCCTCCACAACGAAATATATGGATGATATAACTTTATCAATAAACTTTGATTAATCCAACACTACGTTATAAATTTAATTATACAACTTTCCACTGATTTTTTTTTAACCATTACACTGAAAAAAACTATTTAGTAATTTATTTGATTCAAAAATTTTTGTCTTGAGAATCATTTTCTTGGTTTAAAAAATTCAAAAACTTTGATCAAGAGTAAATTATCTTCGTGAGATAAAATCAAATGTTTTATTGAAAAATATAATTCTCTTAAGTTAACTATAATTTCGTTCTTCTTTAAGAATTTTATCTTCTTGGTTTAAGAAAAAGTTTCATCTAAGAGTTTTATATTTTTGATTCAAGAATCAATTTTTTGAATTAATTTGAACTGAATATCTTGAAACAAGGATCAAATTTTGAAGAGAATATTTTTCTTGAATCAAGTAGTTTTTTTCAGTGCATGATACAATATTCAAGTCGAAAATTTGTTAAAAATAATACCAATTAATCAATGGTACGATTTTGTTACCAGAATTTTTTAACTATTTTCAAATAAACAGAAATTTGATGACTTATTTTGATCTGTTTCAGTGGTCAACGAGAGGACAAAGGTCACGGTGGAGGCCTAGTAGACTCTAGTAGCGAAAGTGGAGATGATACTAAACGGCAATCTGTAAATTCGTCGCAACAGCCTCAACAGCCCTCCCCATGTGTAGTACAACAGCAACAACAACAACCGCGGATGGTTGATCATCAACAATCGTCGAGCATGTACCAACTTCCTGCGCCTGTTTCTGTCCCTAGCCCCTTGTCATATCATCAAAACCATGGGAGCTCGAGTTTGAGTCACTCTCATACGCCCACTCATCATATGCACCATGATACCAGCAGTGATAGCGGTGATGATAAGAGGAATATTCATCATCAACTGCAACATCATTTACAACCTGGTCACAATTCCAGTCACAGTTTAGTTCACCCTACAGCAACTTTACCACCACCTCCGCCCAGTTGTGCACAGCAGAAAAGCCAACTGGATTATATGCAATACTACAGTCCTCAGGTAATTAATTGATGCTTTGTTTAGGTAAAAATTGAACATCAATTTTCATTTTATCTAGGTGTCCCTTTCTCCTTTTTTTATTTATAATCTAGAATTGTCGACGGTTATATAATTATTGTAGATTGTAAGTAAATTAATTGAAAACATTTTGTCCATAGGATTACCTAATTGGCACACCCACATCAGCAGACATCCAAAAATCATTGCCTCACACAGCAACGTCGATGCAGATGGGAGCAATAGCGCCGTCAATGGGCAGCTTGAGTCCCATGGGCCCGTCATCAATGATACCAAATTCAATGCAGAGCGTTAATGGAATGAACGCAATGTCGATGAACATGGGGATGGGAGCTTATCAAGGGATGAGCTCAATGGGCATGGCCTCGTCGCATGCTGGGTATCACAGTGGACTTGTACTGGGTGATTACCACTCGTTGTGACCCTGGGTTCCAGGTAATCAAGGCAAGCACAATCAAGAAAAGACTTAGGTCATTTATAAATAATTGGCTTTTTTTTTAATGTGTACTACTATAAGCATTTGCGTTTTAAATTATCGCGGCATTTAGTTTAGTAGAACAAACATACCAAAAAATAAAAAAAAAATAAATAAAATAAAAAATCTTACAAACAGAATAAAAATATAATATTTAATTTGTTATATTATATCGAACAAGCGATCGATCGTTCAGTTTTTAGAACATTATTATCATTTTTTTAAACTGATAAATTGAAAACAACAAATAGACAACAGTTATAGCAAAAGACAAAATAGCATTTTCGTTTTGGATTATTATATTAATATACAGGTCAAATAAAAGCTTATTACAAGTACATTCATATTCAGTTGTGTATATACATGATTGTTACATAATTGTTTACACAGCTAACGCACTCTATTCCTCAAAGTAATCAGTACATATACTAACGTCCATTTTTTTGATAATACAACCATGTTCAAATCGTTCCTTTATATTGCGCGAATGTAATATAAATTTATTGAAGTTATAATACCATAAAAATTATGATTTATAACAAATGATAATTTATAATTAAATATTCTTCGTTAAGACATTGTCTAAATTTTTGAGCTTTCGAGTCATTCTGTATATATGTAGATATTAGGTTTTATAGTCTCTGGATTAGACGCGTCAATTTATTATTACATGGTCATTATTATATTTTTTTTCGTTCTACTTAGATCTCCCCGTAATTAGTGCATAAGTAACTAACAAATATAAATTTATGTAGTAAGTAATACTCTATAAAAAGTTATCTGAAGTGTAAATAATCAAACATTCAAATAAATTCGTTAAATAGAGAAGTTCGGAGCTAGATAAAACAATTATAGGTATTAATAAATATTTATTAGGCTCAAAAAAATTTTCTTTTTATTATTAAAGTTAATCAATTTTTTAATGTAAGAGAGAATGTGATACTTTTAGAAAAATTTATTTATTTAATGTTTTCAAGTGTACGTAATTTAAATATTTTTTAAAAATATTTATGTTAGTTTTCAAAAAAAAAAAAAAAAAAAAATGTATAATGTTTATTTATAGGATTACTTGGTTTTTTAGCTAAAAAATAGTTCCTTTTTGACCGTATTTTTTCACTTCATTAGAAATTAAATTTATAGAAAAGCAATAGTTAACTATTAATTTTTGAATTTTTATTACATGTGTTTTTATTCAGAATTAACATAAATTCTCCAATTTTTTTTTGTGGAAAACCAATTCCTTGTAAAAAAAATATCTAAAATATGATTTTTTTTGTAGTTAGTAATTAAAAATCCTAATAAATGATTTATGATTTCGATTAATATAAAATGAAAGATTGATCATGTCTCGGACTTTTCTATACGAATTAACGAATTAGAAGATCGGAACAAGGATAGTAGTCCATGGGACAAAACAGGGTAGAAAGCCAGAGTTTTATGATTATAAATATATATAGATATATATATAAATAAATATATTATCTTATAGGGGGACACGCATATTGCGATTAAAAAAATAAAAAAAGTAATAACATTTTAAAAATGTTGTAATAATATGATAAAACGTAAACCTTTAAGTTTGTTTCAATCATTTATTTATTGAAAATTAATTTTTAATTTTATGAAATTAACGCGCAACAATTTTTTACACGGCCCTGTTTGGCACAATTTATGAAAACTACACGCAACATTCCGAAGAATGAATATTTTTTAGCGAAATTAATAAATCTACGGCATGAAACGCATGTCTATCATTTTTTGTACAACAATATATATTTATTCACTACAATGAATAGTAAATATATGTATTAACGATCCCTTGTAATGTGGTTAAATACTTTTTTCGCACAAAGGGATAAATAGTTGCCAAATAATAAATAAATGTTTAACAAATAATTTATAAAGACAGCATTAAAATTATCATTATATATATACGCTAATGTATATGTATAATTTTGATATTTTCTGTTCTTACGTTTTTGTCAATTATAAATATAACTGTTGTATACTATAACAGAAACAAAAAATAAATAAATAAATAAGAAGCGTGTTCTTTATAGACTACAGACATCCCATAAAGCACACATTAATAAAAATATATTAAAATAAAATAAATAAATGAAAACAATACTTGTGTATTGTCGAGAATAAAAGTATTAAAATGTAATGATTAATCTATCAAATAAAGTTGATGTTATTTAAAATCATATAAATTTGTTTCTTTATTTTACATTTTTACAAATCTTTATCATTTTTAGTCTTTAATTAACACAATTTTGCTGTTAATTAAACTTCAATCCAAAAAACAGTTATACTAATTTTCAAGTTAATTATTAATCTAATTGAGTTTTTTTTTTTAATTATTAACTTATATTCGACCAAAATTTGATTATTGTAAATATTCATTTTCCGATGAATTCCAACAGATCAAAAAATATTAAGCTAGATAAAATTTTTCTATTGTACCAATGATGCCTAATAATTGAATCGAAATCTGGATTTTATTCACCGAAATAGAGCAATAACTAGATAAAATCAAAAGATTCTTTGAAAATTACCAGGTGAAGAGTACCTACCTGTCATCTATTACTGATCTTTAATGATAACAGTATGTATACATCTATATATCTTTATCTCAGAAAGATTGCTCTTTACTAGATTTTAAACAGAATTCTCTTCGATTGAATGGGCGCCGAAAAGCGCATCTGGCTCGTTTTCACTCTACAGGGCAGACGGTTCTTTTGTATCTATTCCAATTCGTATCTTATCCACGCGGAGATCGTCCGGGTTTCAGCACACCAAATACATATAATATCTTTTATAGATCCAGCCGTGCCAGTAAAAGAACATCAACATTAAAAAATGGAGACTTTATCTCATCGGCTGTTAATTTACAATTAAAATATAATTTACAAAGTATCTATAGAGTATACCTTTAGTCAAAATAATCTTTACGATCAACAAGTTGTTATTAAATTATTTACTTTTCTTCGAAACTAAGACGTATCAATACACAGTCTTGAACAAAATTTTAACGCACCTCTGAGTCCAAAATTCTTTTTCCTGTCAACGAAGCGGAATAAGAGCAGTCGACGCATGCTCATCGGCGTGTTATAATTTCGTTTCCATTTGGTCGGGTGGGCCTTTTTTTACATAATATAATACATACCCTGTATATATGTATGTATGTATGTATAATCGGCCGGGATTTCGAGAGATCGTAAAGTTAAGCCGCCCCGGACCCCACAGACTCCTTTCATTTCACGAGATCCTGCGTTGTGTGACAGAGTCGAATGGAAAAAGATATAGGATAATGTGAGGAAGAGAATAAAGAGACGAGTGAAGTAAAATCAGAGATGAAGAAGACCTTTCCTAGTCCTTTTTTTACAACTTTTTTTTTTCTCTTAAGGAGAATAGACCACGTCAAGTATACCGTTCTTGACACGAAGCACTCACAAAGGCTACTTGTTGGCGCACTGCGCCAAAACTCGGTGAACACTTATTCAGCCCAAGCCCTTATTTCGATGGAAAATAAGGCTGTGTAATAGAAGAATGAGTATAATAAAAGTGCATATAAGAGGATATAAAAAAGGTAATAATAAATGAGCAAATACTCTTTACATGGACGCGAAAGGCCAGAAAAATTTCTTAAGGATTATCATCAGCTGGATTACTTTTAAAGAAGCTTCCAAGAGCTCTAATAACACTCAACCGATTATATTCTTCAGCATTGTATAATACGTCAAGGGATTACAATTATTATTTTATAATCGTTTCAATTTTATTTTAATACTAATCGAGTAGTCATTTATTTTTAATATTTATCAGGTTTCTTACATTGCTTGAAGTCGAAAGCGAATTTTCTGATCAATGAAATCATTTGAATCCGAATTTACACTAATTTAGGATGAGAAATATTCAAACATATTTAACCGATGCAATTTATCATTATCATAAGTTAGAAAAACTATTTTTTTCACGATTAAAAATGCGAATCTAACATCGAATAAATCTAGATAATTTATCGTTTATTGTGATTGACTACTGAAACCTATACTTCGTTCTGACTCTGGTTTATAACTCAACTAAATGCTAAGTGAATAAAAATTCGTCTCCTTCACATTTAATTAATCTTATAATTTAAAATATAGTAAATATCGGTACTTAAATATAATTTATCACCACACTATTTTAATAGTTTTATTTCTATAGATTAGAAATGAAAAATGCATGTATGAAATATTGCTAACAGTTATCTAGCTTATCTGAGATATAGTATGTATTATTCGAGATTGTTATCGATGTATTTTACTACTGAATGTAAGAATGATAAAAATAAAATAATATGTATAAGCACAGTGTGGCCATCACGTATATTATACAGTAGAGTAATGAGTGTGCACTGAGGCATGATGTCCAAGTAATAGCCTCGTGCCGTTCCGCATATAAGTGGGTATACCTATGGATTGCATCTGTCCCTTGCTCTTCATCATCATCATCTTCTTCTTCTCCTCGGCTTAGCTGTACTACACTCTGTACCATAACACATAACAGCGTAGATCGAATATCAACAACAATAGTATCCCGTACAGAGTGGAATAGAAGTTACTATACGAGAGACTAACGCCCTTCTCAGCCTGTCCAAAATAATTACGGTATCTACAAACCTCCCTTCAACACGATCATAATAATAAGCTTACTTTCATTGCATTAGATCACACCAATAAAAAAATATCCCTAACTTACAGTTTTTTTTTTTAATTATTACATAAGGGGCAAGGGATCAAAATAGACCCCTTGAATTCAAAGAAAAAATTTATAGAGGAAATTTTTAAGTCTTGAATTGAAATTTATAACAAAAAATTAGGAAAACGGTTGACCCTGAAGGCCATCCCTGCAACTTCCCGCCAATTCTATACCTAAACGCTTGAAATTGCACTTATGACGTTTTTGAGCTCTTCGAGCTCATAAATACAATTTGTGTATTATTTTGAGCTCTCAGAGCTCAAAAAAATAGCTTTTGAGCTCTTCGAGCTCAAAAGTTTGATAGAAGTTTGATAAAACACTATTTTTTGAATTTTCAAATCGCAATGACTTTTGAATAAATGATCCAATTTTCACGCGGTTGGTGGCATTCGACGCAGTTTTTTAAGCTTCATGAAAAATCTTCAAGTTTAAATTGATAGAACGAAAAATTTCGGAGTAATTCCGAAAAAACACTTTTTTCGGTTTTCTTTCATCAACGATAACTCACGAACGAATCAACCGATTTTGACCGGACTGGCGGCGATCGACGTAGTTTTTTTATGTTAAGAGCTGATTAGTTTTTGAAATTGATTGGTAAAACCGTTTAAAAGTTATTCCAAAAAAAACCCCATTGGAAAAAATTTTTTTTTGTAGTTTTTTTACGATTTCTCAAAATTTACCGCATCGAATTGTTCCAAAGTATATTGAAAATCTAAGTTCAGTCGAGCCCTTTCGAATGGCACCAACCGAGATCAAATCGTTCAAGCCGTTCAAAAGTTATAAGAGGTTTACATACATCCACACACACACACACACACACGCACACACATACAGACACCATCGCGATGAAAACTCGATTTTCGTAAAACGGGGTGAAAACAATAACTTCCCGATTTTTGAAAATCTTCGATTTTCTTAGCGGGAATTTAAAAATGAATATTTATTTTGTAAAGCAAAAGAAAGCGTTAAATATATAGAAGTAAAACTTTATAAAAAATTCTCCTTCAAAAGAAACTATTATCGAGAATTTTATGAATTTAAATGTGACAAATAGCAGCCGGTTTGATTCCCATCAGCGGTATCTCGATCAAATAGCTTGTTATCGATGTATCGCGGCTGGGGATCTCGATGAGCAAGCGTTAATCTTGACGTCTCGTATTGTTTACTGGGTTGTCGACGTAAGTTACGAGGATAGAGTTTGGATTCAAAAAGAATTATTGAGAGGGAGCTGCATACAAGGTAGGAAGAAATAAAAAGGTGATAGTGTAGGGGGAAAAAAAGAAAGTCTTAAGTGTGATCACATCATGTAGTTAGTATATGTAGTACTGGTAGTAGTAGTGTTGGTCATATATACGACCTCCCCGAGTGATTTCGAGAAGGAATATTTATGGACCTAACCATCTGAAATTCATTTATACCGGTGCATAGGCTGCCAAGTAATTTATTTATGATACGAATAATCACTCATTTTATTCTTGTGATTTTATATTTCATTTTTTTGTCACAAATTTTTATTTTTTTAGTGAAATTCAGTGTTGGTAATCCTGATGTGTGAATAATTGTGAGGTAGTAATGTAAGGTTACAATGTTAGTCTACGGAGTATATATTTTTAATAATATAATTACTTAATAAAGTCTGAGATAAATTAGAGAGTTTTTCACAAAAAGTACAAAATTTCAATCTTGTAATTGATTACTAATAAATTTTGATTAAGATATATTTAAATTATTGAGAAATCTCATATTGATCAAATTCATACTTTGCAAATTCACCAAATTAGTTTCAATGTAAAAATAATTTATTATAAAAAAAAAAATTTTACTTGAACAAAGAAAATTGTTAAGGAAGATCAAAATTTTTTGGAGGAAGTAAAAATTTTTTTGAGTAAAAATTATTCAGCAGTCAAAAATAATTTTTTTTCTTAAATTATCATAACAAGAACTGTTTTTTGAAAAACTTTATTCCCAACTTGAGGACAGTTGTAGAAAAATAATATAACTTCTGGAAAATAAAAATTAGGAAAACGGTTGACCCTAAAGGCCATCCCTGCAACTTCCCGCTAATTCCGTTAATATCTGGCCGCTTTTTTAGAGCTCTCCGAGCTCAAAAAGATACTTTTTCTATGCTTTTGAGCTCTTTGAGCTTAAAAGTCTGATAGAAGTTTCATAGAACACTGTTTTTTGAATTTTTAAACCGCAATAACTTTTGAATGAATGAACCGATTTTTACGCGGTTGGCGGCATTCTACGCAGTTTTTTAAGCCTTATAAAGAATTTCTAAGTTTCAATTGGTCAAACGAGAAATTTCCGAGTAACTCCGAAAAAACACTTTTTTCGGTTTTCTTTCGTTCACGATAACTCTTGAACGAATCAACTGATTTTGACCGGACTGGCGGCGATCGACGTAGTTTTTTATTGTCTAGAGCTGAATAGTTTTTGGAATCGATCGGTAGAGCCGTTTAAAAGTTATCCAAAAAAAACCACAAATGAAAAAATTTTTTTTCTTAGTTTTTTCAAGATTTCTCAAAATCTACTGATCCGAATCGGTCCAAATTATACTCAAAATCTAAGTTTGGCGAAGCCCTTTCGAATGGCATCAACCGCGATGAAATTGGTTCAACCGTTCAAAAGTTATGAGAGATTTACATATACACACATACACACACACACACACACACACACACACACACACACACACACACACACACATACATACATACATACATACATACATACATACATACATACCTACAGACAGACATAGTGACACCCTCGCGGGAATAGTCAGGAAAGCTTCCTAGGACCTCAAAACGTCGAGATCTAATGAGAACTCGATTTCCGAAAAACGGGGTAAAACCAATAACTTCCCGATTTTTGAAAATTTTCAATTTTCTTAGCGGGAAGTTAAAAATTATGAAATGAATAATGGGATGAGTATTACATAAATGTTAAAGAAAATGTAACGAAGACATGATTTACGAGGACATTTATATTTTATGAAAGAGAAAAAAATGTAATGTATACTTTTGTTGGTTTACAAAGTAAAAGATGAGTTAAAAAATAAAAATGAAAAAAAAAAACAAAAAAAAAGTAAACAGCTTCTATGGTATTGTAGTTGTGGGCACAAATAAAGACGCGTTTTTCCACGTAATCAGTACGTCTAGAGCTCACGCGGACGTTATAATAACGTGGAGACAATTTGTCGGGCTGGATGATAGTGAAGGAGAGAGAATGGAAGAGGATCTCAAGATGATCTTTGTCTCGCATCTGAGATCCTGACGTAGCTTGCGGGAGCGTTATGATTTGTGAGGGTTTAGATCCTGGATCCTGTCTGCGTGGAGCGGGCACCTACGCTTTCCAGGAACTTCCCGATGGTCGTTCGTTCGTTCATTCGTTTTCTTGCTGCTCATGCCCTCGTATGGATGATAACTGGAATAGGCTGAGGATGAGAGGTAAAAGTGAGTGCCGGCCGCCGGGCAGATCAGACAACGCGATTGTACACTCAAAAGGAGAAGGGGTGTAATGGAAGGACTAATTTGTGAAATTTAAATTCCGACCTCGACGTTTTAACCACGTATTATTCTACCTTATTTTTTCTCTCTCCCTCACTTTTTAACGTCTCCTTATTCTATTTAATTTGCTTTTATTAATTAGTTTTTTTTATTAATTTCTATTGTTTGCATTTCGTCGAAAAATATCCAGCCATTCAGTGGCAATTTTTTTTCGTACCAACCATTTATTTATGACCATGTTTGTTCATGTTTACTAATTCATTTTTTATCAATGTATGTATATACTAGATATTATTTTTAGATAAAATATAATTATGTTTATTTAAATACTTGTACATGTGAATATTTCGTGTACCTTACCAATTAATTTTAAATTATGATAAATTATTTATTTTCTTATTTATTTAAATTATTTACCAACCATTTATATTAATATGTTTATTTAAAAACGGATAATTGATTTCATATGAAAATAATTCATAAAATAACCGAAAAATGGGTTATCATTAACAAGTTTCAATGCTATGTTTTTAAAAATTAATTACTCTGATAAAATTGGAAATATTATCGAAAAAAATTTGTCGATTTTTACGAATTTATTTATTTATTAATGTATTGATATTTAAATACGTCTCTAAAATTAAAAAAAAATATTTTAATATAAATTTGACGTATCTTTAGAAAAGTATTGAAATTCTTGATAATTAGATCCTCAAAAAATTTGTTTTTATTGCATAAAGGTATTTTTATTCCTTATGTATTTAGCAATATACGCTGATCGAAAGATTTTTTGATATTAAATGTGCTTTATTAAATATTAATAAATTATTTTTTAACGTTAAAGTATTTAATAAAATTTTTATTAATGTTTTATCGTAAAAGGTGATGATATTATTTTTTATTAACAAAACACATTCACTCCAAAAAAATTTATTTACTTTTAATAATTTTTTGTTAGCTGTTTATAAATATTTATAAGCTGTTAATAAACATACTCAAAAATTTAAAAACAATTATTTACATTTTATAAATGAAAAATGAATAAATTGTTTCTAAATAAATTAATTTATGAACATTTAATAAACTTTCCAATCAGTGTATGGAACTCGACTTTTTCAATAAATCCATGAGTATATTGAGTCTCTAAAGAGATTACGCGGATTAAGTATAATCGTAGAATAAAATGGTGATTATGACAATACTTGATCATAGACTCGGTTGAACTTGGGAATAAAGTTTAGCTGGAGAATATATATGTGGTATAGCGAGCAAGATGTTTATAAACTGGCGGACTAGAGCCGGCTTTTCACTGGTAAGCCTATTGTTACCAGCATAATACGGTTATGATTTAGTTTAGGTCGCGAGGATACGAGTAGTGAGTAGTGAGTAGACCGAATACGACGGGAGAAATGTGAATAGGGGGCATCCTGACATATAGTCGTGGTAGATGGAAGACGGGAGGTACTACCCGACAAGGACTCTGGTGTCGAGTTACATACTAAGGCCCCTCAGGCCCATCCACACGCTCTGTACGCCCTCGTCCCTCCCCTAGTTTTATTCGTTTGTCTCGTTGTGAGTGAATCGCTTCGCGTTTACATCAAAATCATTCAAGAGCATATCAACTCGTTATAAAAAAATCCAAAACTTTATTTCTATGTATTTGTTAAAAACATTTCGCCGAATGCCCGACCGAAATTTATTTATTGTACTTTTTTTTTACCCATTTATTATTTACACATATTTGAAAAGCATAATTGACGATAATTGCAGTTTAATGTTTGCTACAGTGATAATAAATTATACTTATCTTCAGAATGAATATTCATGATAAAATTTCACAGAGAATATTCGTAAGTATATATAGCACGATGTATTATTACTTTTTGAAATAAAAACTTGGTCCTCATTTTTCAATTTCAATTTTAAATCACGGTCGATAATTTAGTTGATCTTGATCTTGATCAAAATTTAATTCCGATTCGAAATTATGAACTTACATTAAATTTTCTAACTTATTTTGCAGGGTTTAAATTTGAGTTACTGTAATTAAATAAAATATATACAAGATAAATTTTAATAAATTTATGTTTTCGATTAGTTTCTTTATGCAATTTTTAATTTTTTTTAGTCATTTTCTGTATCATTAATTAATAAAGAATAAAACTTGTATATTTGCTATAAAATTACTTAAAAAAATGATTGTATAATATAGAATATAAACTATTTTTTTAATATCAAAGTAAGACATCGTATCTCTGATCATAAATATACAGAAAAAAGGGTATAAAATGAATAAAGAAAATTAATAATAATTTCTTTATAAATCTAAATAATCCGACACTATCAAAACGATGATTCTTATTATTTTGGAGCGTAAATCCGTCATCATAAAGTACCATTTGCGCTTGCTTCAGTTTACAATCTAGATGTTTTATCATTCAACCATAGAAACAGGAAGGGGAAACAATAAATTGATGGGGTAATGAGGTGGTCTCTCCCCATACGTCGCTCCGAGCCAGAGTAGGGGATTTTGAAGAGCCGGCTCACCGGTTCGGTTGTGCCCGATAGCAATCGAACGGGCACGCGGTAGAGGCGCTAAGTAACTACCGATTGCATCCAAGATATCAAGAATGCTAAACAATATACAGTACACATATATGCACTTGGTATAATATATACTAACACTTTTATTTTATTTTTCATTTCATTCTATATACACATATATATTTTATAAGATATATCTTTTTTCAAGCCCCAAAAAGAAATCTTTAAATCTCAGAAAATCGCTTCTGGCTTTTCTTATAACTGGTAAAATTTGTTAAATATGTCATCAAAAAGTTAAAAATTAGTAAATGAGGAATGTTTTTTATTAATTATTATTATTATTATGTTTCTCTCCGTTTGATTTGCAATATAAATACAATTACAGGCATGTGTAATTTAATGACCGTGTCTACTGTAAATTTTATCAATCAATAAAATGAAATGATAACAATTTAAAAAATTGTTTGTAATTTGTAATCAACAGAAAGAATCATTTAACTCATGTATTTTTCTAAGTCTGTTTGAGTTTATTCATGGGTATAAGTATTGAACAAAAATATAATATGTGTAAATGTTTGTATATGTGTACGCACTGGATAAAAATGAAACAAAGATAGTAAAGAGGGAACAGCGAGTGAGCAAATAAAAGGGAAGCGAGTGCACAGAGAAGAAGTATATACAAAATGTGAAGCAGGAAAGAGAGAGAATATTATAAAAAACCCACCTCTTTTTCCTTTTTCACCTGGCTTACTCGCGTGGAGACAGACTCCACGACACACGATTGGCTGGAATACAACCCAATCCGAGTTAAAGTTACCTCCTCGTTATAACAACATACTGCAATTGGAATCCTCGTGTACAGAGGGATTTATATTATTTTATTTTATTTTATTTATTTAGATTTTTTGAATTACTGAAAAATTTACGGACTAGACTCCAGACAAATGATTGCTATTTCTGAGGAGAGGTAGAAAAGACTGAATAAAAGCTATCATATATATACGATACTATTACCTATTATCTATTACCATTACAGACGTTTCACATCAAGAATAGACTATCAATAATGGATTTTGTAATACGATTTATAATCCAATTTGAAAGACAATCTTTGTTTTAAATATTACATGTTTCAAATTTAATAATGGCTTTCTAAAACAATTTACAATTTTCTCAGGCTTTTTTTAACTTCTATAATTTACTATATTTTTCTATATCGTATTGAATTATTTTAATTTCAATATTTAGTATGTGTCTTAGTCATATTTTATATCAACAGTGATACATTTTATTTTTAAAAACTCAAATTTTATAAAAATTAATTTTTTATATAAAATTTAGATCTTACACTTTTGTAAAATGGATTGTTTTTATAAGAAAATTTACTTTGTAATTCGACTTGAAAAAAAAAATTTTTTTTTCAATGAAATGTTACTTTGAAACTTTTTGTTATGGAGCTGCTATGCAGTATTTAAAAAACCTAACATTTATCCACAGTATATTTGACACTTGAAATATAAATAGGATGTATGTTTGTCTTCTTTAACTCAGTTGGGCAGAAAAATAAGAGTCAAAGGTATAAGGCACGACCTATCTCACTGAGAATCGTGTTTCAATGCAGAAACCGAAAACCATATCATTATGACGAAACAAACTCCGGTTTGACACTTCTCCATCTGATCGCTTTAATTCTTTTTATTTCAGCCCCAGTACAAGTACCCAGTTGCTCATTTCAAATTGATTATTGTTATTATTTTCTTAATCACCATGTATGTTACATACTACAATGCGCGTTTGAATATCTCAACGAACAATAACATTTACTCAAAATAAAAAATGCGTAATACTATGTCAAGACTGAAGTGCACTAATGTTTTTTTATTTAGATTTAGTTTTAAGTAAAATACTAAAAGTCTTTAATTAAATTATTGCGCAACTGATGAATCGAAAAGACTGCAGTCCCTATAGCTCCAATTTGCATGATTAAAACGACGGACGTCGATGATGGAGGTTTACATTGATGCAAAGCGATAAACATTGTATGAATGATGATGACGACTATTACGATTATGATTATGATTATGATGTTCACACACGTCGAATATTATTGCGAGAATGACTGATATGGAATTCTCACGGTACCACGCCAATTGGAGTCAACTCATCTAAATACTTTATCCTGACGAGCTTCACTACCCAGTCGTCATATTTGTCCGACGGCCCGCTGATGCTCCACTCTTTACTCGGTTATGTCGCGATTATGCAGCTGCAATTAAACTCATCTTGATACTTAATTTATCTTTATAATTTACTATTATATTACTCAATACTTTATTTTTATATTTCAAAAATTAATAATTAATAATTATTAATTACTTGTTGTATTACGTAATACCATTAATTAACATAATTAATTATTATTCAAATTAGTAATTTGAATAATTTATCATTTAATCCCTGAGAATTTTATAAATAATTTAAATCTTTGAGTCATAAGTCTTTTACTCCATAATTATTTCAAGAAAATTGTTCTTAATTAATCAATTAAAAGATGAAACAATTTTTTATGTTCTAAATTACTTAAAAATCTTTTTTAACCAACATCCGAACTTTTTTATAAAAGCAAAAGATTGATTTAATAATTCAGGTTAAATATTTTTGAAGATAATTGCTTGTAAATAAATCATAAAATTTTAGTATATATGTAAATATTAGAGTAATTTAGATTGATATAATTAAAATCTGATAGTAAATATTAACATGAGTGTCCTAAAGCAAGAACATATTTGAGGTAAAAGAAAGACGTCGACCGACTGCTTATGTGACAAATGCGCGTCAAGCTTCGCGCGGACGTCAATTATGATTAATTAGAGCATAGACTGACAGCGGACGGAACGGCTACTTAATACTTAAACTTGCTTCAATCCCTCCCTTGGGCGACATTCACTTCCTCCGTCGAGTGTATACAAGTTGAGATTAAATTCTGTTTTATACACATATACATATCTTCATTATTCTGGGTCTCTGAGCATCAAAGTCATTGGTCAGTATAATTATACGGTAAAAGTTGCAATTATTGACACTATTTCTAGGTAAAATGAGGTAGACTATAAATTTATTTGATGTAACTTGCATTTTTTGTGGTGATTCTGCCGATTGCTAGACTGTACAGAACATGAATTCTATAAAAACAATGTACGTAATGTAAATAATATAAATAACTTTCGAAAAGAGTTCTCGTTAATTAAAAAAAGTAAAGTTTCGACAATTTATGCTCTGTGAGTAGTTGTAGCTTTTAACTTTTAAACTGAAAAATTGTTTATTACTTAATATTTTTGATTTTATTAGTTTTTACGAAATTTAATTCCATTATTCATTTATTTTTTTGAAACCATAAGAATTATTATATTTTTTTTTCAAGAAATATCACCTTGTATGCAAACTGAGAAATTAATTAAAAATATTAATTTTTAAGTGGAAAAAATATTTTATAATAGAATTTTTTTTCAGTATACCTAATATAAGAATTTTGAGAAAATAGTTTTCCTTAAATTTAAGAAAATTCTGACTTTTTATTGAATCAAGTCGAAAAATGATTGAACTCAGAGATTGATCTTGGTTAAAAAATTTTTTCTCTTGAATCAAGTAAATATTTTTCATTAGTCTATGTTAAACAGATGACGTTAAATTATTGTACGTTAATTTTATTGAAACCTAAATTTACAAATCTAATATTTGTAAAATTTTAAAAACATCAAATTAAATCTCAAATCAAAATGACCTTCTATTAAGTACAAAATCTCATTAGCATTAGACATGGACTATTTGTTTAAACTGGAACATTTTTATAAAAATACATCTATGAATCGGTTAATATTTCACATACTAGATTATTTGATGCCAATATTGCCGTTGAACTAACCTTTTTCATCAGTTAACTGTAAATTTCGAGTTCAAAGTGAATGAGGTTAAAAATAAAAAAATAAAAATAAAAGAAGTGAAGGACGGTCTAGTGACTTTATAATTTCATTACGGGTGCTTGAAAAACCGTAATGGCTTGGGTTCCCTGTTCTCGCGTATATTCCGTAGACCATCTGGCACCATCTCCGGCGATCTGAGCAATCGATCGGAACCGATCGAGATCGATCCCTCAACATAATAAAAGTATAACGAATACCAAGTGCTCTTCACTCTTCAAACATGTAATTTGCTTAATTTTCATTATAATTTTATACATTATAAATTCTCTCTTATAGAGACCTCCCCAACGTTTCTATTCTTAGTAACTTTGCTTATTATTATCTAGCCGAAATCGTAAATTAACTCCAAATTAAAGGATACGCCGCATTATATAAATATGCCACATAAATATATATATATATTATATATCAAACAACCTCTGGATGTCACCCATATTCATCAATTTTAATAGTTCCTATTTTTTAAAATCTATAATTTTTAAGTAATAGTAATTTTTAAGCTCAATTTTATACATTATACATATTAAAATTTCTTCTCAAATTAAAAAACAAGGCACTTTTATGTCAGCATTTTAGTGAGGACCAATTAAAAGAGCAAATATTATATGTAATTTTAAAATCAAAAACCGTATAAAACATTTTTCTAATAGAATGAAATCCATATTTGATCAATATAGGTTTCTTGATAGATCATGCAAACTAAAAGGGAAGCTTATGACTTCTCAAGTAGTCTTTTCCCCTAATAAAAGATAAAACCCGAAAAGAAAGAAAGAATCTCTACCCGGTGAATATTTTTGATAATGAAGCCTTAATATCACTTACAATTCAAACATTCGATTTACTTAAAACAAATATGTCTTCGCTTATTTATTTATATATTTACTCGCAAGTCGATGAATGTATAAATAAAAGGCGAAGATAATCAATATCGCTTTTGTTTAATTCACATGGTATATCCGGTGTTAAATCTGAAGTGAACTCTTGCTGAGAAACGTTGCGTCATAGTTTATTTAACGGCGGATTTTTGTTGTGGCTTGTGGGACGCTGGTCACAAAGCGAAGACGCAAAAAAAAACTAATCAAAAAGTATAATAACAAAGCTAGACCGTATAAAGTGATAATAATAATAATAATAATAATAATAATAATAATAATAATAATAATAATAATAATAATAATAATAATAATAATAATAATAATGAGGTATGAAAACCTCATCATTGACGTAGATGTTTTATTTATTATTTGTGTATTTTATGTAGTAATAACAAGGACTTCATATATAATTCCCTTTTATTTAATTTGTTGAAAGTCAAATGAAATTTCTCAATGCCTGAGTTATGTTATACTTAAAGTGAGTGTTAAATAAAAAAAGGCCATTCGGCAGACGAAATGGAAGTAGATTTCATGATGAATAATAAAAATACTACTAGGGTTGCATACGAAAAAAAAAAATAAATTTCTGTTTGATTAAACAACAATGACGTCAAAACGAATGCAAAAGTAAAATTTCATTAAATCTGTCTGAGAAAGCAGGTGATTTTTGGCCTAGACATAGTGAGATACACAAATTAAAGCTGTAAATTGTAATTGCACGTAAATACGGTAAAAGAGAAAATTTTTGCGATTTTTGAAAATTTTTGAATTGCTATTATTCCTAAACTATTTAATTTGGAGAAATAAATAAGTACACAAATTGAAGCTTATTAAATAAGCTTTCAAATGCAATTTACAGAAATCTGATAGGATGTCGCGTTCCATTGTTATTGCACGGAAATAAGGTAAAAGTGAAAATTTTTTGCGATTTTTGAAAATTTTTGAATTGCTCTCATTTTTAAACTAATCGAAAGATTTGGCTCATCTTAGAACTTAACCTCGGAAATTGTCCTAAGAATAAGTATGTTACGTTTTATTGAGATCCGTATAGAATTACAGAAGTTAGAGAAGAGACAATGCCGATTATATCGTATATATATAAATACATACATATATAAACTTTTGAACCATATGCATTTTCTGGATCCGCTTGACGAGCTGAGTCGAAATATGGCAAAATTTTTCAAAAGTTCCGTCATAAGGCCCAATGCAATAGTTAGATTTCTATGAAATCTACTAAAAAGTATAAGCAGTAAATTAAGGGTTAAGTACTGAGTTAATTTACGACTGGCCAGAAAATTAAATCAATAATATACTAAATAAAGTTGGAAATTTAAAATCAGGAGTCAGAAGGTGGGAATGGGAATTTAGTGCGGCGGTTATTGAAGTTTAAGTTGGCGAATCTCATCATTGGAAAATGATTGGATCTAACAACACTTTAGCATAAAGATAATGGAGATAGTGATGGCCAGAAAGATAGAAAAAAGGACATAAAACTGCGATGGTGCACAGTACAGCGGTTTCGGGAGCGTATTCAATGACTCTGCCAAATTAACCAAGATTTATGGGCACGCCCGAGGGACCTATACTCCATTCTATTAACGTCGTATTATACGCGCCCGTCAAATTACCTGCCACAGCAACTAAACGATCCGATCCGGCTTTTACTGAGTGTAGAGTACAAGAGAAATAGAGTGAGAGAGATAAAGATAGGTGTAGAGAAAGCCATATTATATAGATATATGTGCATGTACTAATATAATCCTCTCGCGTGATGCTTTCTAACTCAACTTGGGTATGATCGCATCCTATCCGTCTAAGGAATCATTTCAATCAACTATCTCTATTTCACTTTAACATTACTATTTAATGGTTTTAATTTTAAACGTTTAACTTAACTACGCATAGCATGTATATAACCAGATCGATTATCCTTCGTAGTAATTTATTTAAGTAGGAAGCAGTAAAACGTCTAAGGATTGATGTTATAGATAAAATTATAAATAAGTGTCCTAAGATTTTCATACGAAAAAAAACTAGAATTGAATATGAGGATATTTCATAAAATATCCTAATAGTTTTTACTTTTTTCAGAGATTTTTTAATTAAATTATGTATTTGTAAATCTCAGTAATATTAAAAATAATTAAATAAAAATATAAAAACTCACCAGTTACCGCGAAAGTGGAGAATTTTTCTCGGCTTCAACAAACCTGGTGTCTAAGAGATTCTGTTTTTTTTTCTTCTATTATTCAATGAAACTAAAAAAGAAAATATAAGTTTACAAATTAATCGATAAAATTACTGCACGGCTTACACTCTTAAAATTTTTAGCGAAATTTTAATTTCTATCTTTTTACCAAACTAAGGACAGTAATATTTTATTAAGCATGAATTATTTTCACTAATTACTATGATTATTAGGTACTTTTGACCACTATTTTTATCTGTAAATATGAATCGTTACTTATCGCACAAAATATACAAAAAATAAAATTATAATACAAGCGATATGTCTATAAAATAAGTGCCCGATCATCTGTTAATAAGGAAGCTGAACTCCGATGGCCAAGATAAGCGATCGTATTCGTCTCCCTGATGGTAAATCTACATACTTTATACCTGGTGGTCCTCGGGGTATACCGAAACATCAGGTCCACTGTCCACTTCTCCCTTTTTGTCTTACATATACACGTATCTTCTTCACTCGCGAAGGCCCTACGTATAATAATCTATACGGGGACGTCGAATCTGTCCTCACGAATTTGTTCATTTGCCCAATGAGCTAAAAACTTTACCCCACATTACTTTCTCTTCTCCAGATTCTCCGAAGAAGCAGCCCAATTTTTTAATACTTTTATTTTATTTTGTTAATAATACTTGACCGATTTCTTTAAAATTGTAAATATTCCGTTGGGCTTCAACCATCACTCTTGACTGTTTCAACAGTTTAAGTTTAAATTAGATAGCTTTGTCCCAACAATCTCTGATTAATTTCTAATTTTTGATATTCATTAAGCTTATTTATTGCACTTTTAAAGACTGCATTGTTTACTAAACGAAAAATAATTTTAATTAGAAGACCAGCCATTTAATTTAAGAATAAAATAAAAAGGGCATGTGTGTTTAAGTGATGGAGGGGTAGAGAGTACGCAGATCATGTTTCCACCCGAACAGACAACAATATCTGCAGACAAATGAGCATCCCACCTCTATTGTTGGTTCCATCGCCACGGCAAGAGCTTACTCCAGATCAGATGCTTGCTTTCCTTCCATCCCTTTGAACAATCTATCTACTTCTACTGTTTGGTATATTATACATACATATAGCAGCAGCCCTGTTGTATTACACTCTGGATCCTGGCCCTTGTGGTTCTTCAGCATATTGTAAACGTTCTGTTTGGTCTTCCTATTCTGATATACTGACAGTAGGTCCTATCATCGATGTGGGGGTTCTCCAATCAACCTGATGCGGGCCATTCGATTTCAATGCTTCATTGTAGTTATTATTTTAAACTTAGACATAAGTACTTCTATTGTCCTTCAGTAAATTTTTTCACTGAATTTTTCTTCTTTGTTTGTAAAGCAAAGTTGCTATTTATTTTTTTCCTATTTATTTTATTATATATGTAATTCAAAAATACGAGTTTTTAGTTACGTGTGCAAATAAAAAGCGGTATTACGAGTTTGAGTAATAAAAATATTTTTGTTTATCACGGATGTCATAGACACATGATATACTTAGGTAATACACGTGTTAACCCTAACCTCGTTATAAATGATAGACCGCAATCACGGAATTATTTTTTTTTTATAAATTAAGTACGTACGCCCTCATGATATCACGATTCACGAGTGAAACCACTTGGCGAACCACCGATCTATTGCATAATCAATGAAGTGGTCGATTTGTGGCATAACTTATATAGACCTACGTCTAAATGTCTTTAATTTTTTCTTTTCTATTCAACTGAGGGTCGTATATAATTTTCAAAAATCTTCCAGAAAAGCTCAATTAGTGATTGATTTCTTCTGATAATTTTTATCTTCTGAGAGGATTGAAATTTATCGGGCGGATCTAAAACTGCATTGTTTTCATAAGTAGTAGAAGCTATTAATTTAACATGATTTTAATTGTGAAATTTAATATCGGATAGATTACCTAGTTAAGTTTTAATGAAGAGAATTTGAACTATCAGTCAAGATTTCATCCGTTTTTTTTTCTTTTCACTGTTAATTGTTCCTAAATAATCTACGATCTTAAGATGTTCTTCATTAGATACTTAATCTATTTTAAGAATAAATTTTAATAAAAGTCTTTTCAATAAAAATGATCAAATAAGTTAACTTTTTGTTGAATGAGAATAAAGTTCAGATTGAGAGTTTATAAATTCTATAATTTCTTTGATTTTAGCAACTTTACTAGCTCTAGATCTTGAAAATAGTATTAAGATGTGATGATGAATATTTCCTTGTTTTATTTCCGTCAACATGAATTTATAAATAAATAAATTATTAAGCGTTGTAAATCAATAATATTGGATTATTTTTGTTGGATAATGATTAGTATAAATTAATATTTCTACACTAATAAATGTTTTGCGACAAATTTCATAGATGAAAGCACCATCTGTGGTAGGGTTATACTACCAATGAATTCTAAAAGAAGAAGCTGTCGATAAGAACGTCCATAATCTTGCTATTTTCTAAAATAAAAGTTGTTTTGACATTTTTCGACATTGAGAAAAAATAATTTCCTTTATTTCAATACAATCGTGTTGTGGAAATTAAATAATAAAATAATATATTCGTCTCTTGCTATCAATGCCATAAAATAAAAGACCAATGTATACAGCCACTAAGACTAGATAAAAAGTTTACATCATTTATAAACATTTCAACTTACAATGTGATGAGAGAATTTCACAATATCAATCTGTCAATTCATTTGATGAACATTCCGGTAATTGAAAACAGCATCATACTGCTGATGATGAAGATGACGATGTAATCAGTCGAAGTAAATATTCCTTTATGTTGTAATGACAATGTTCTTGAATCATTAGCAGTTGAGCCAACACTCAAGTGATCATTTGAAAAATACGAATCTTTACTGATTATTATTAAACACTAATTCTGTTTCAATTTATTAATATTTATTTCAGTTTGGTGGTAGGGCACAACGCTTTTATTATGGAGTCCGACGTATTCCCGCTTTCTCAGAAAATCTCCACTCAGAAATGAATGCAAGTGACGCCATCTTAGCTGTTATAATACCGACGCGGCAAATTAAAATTTTTTTTAAATTACATTAATGTATAAGTCGTAACAATTAAAATTATTAATAGATTAATATTTATAATAATAAAAATCCATTAGGAAAATAATTATAAATAAATTTATAATTCGTATGTACAATCGGTAATATAAATTAATTTACCATGTGATGAAAAATACTCTCACAATATTATCAATGCATTTGCTTTCGTTCCGTGTGACAACTTTAACAACTTTATCTCCAGTGTCAACAACGTAAAGAAAGGTTAGAAAAATTGTTGACATTTTAACAATTCTATTTATTTATTAATAATTAAAAAAAAATAGACAAATTGTTAAAACTACAATTGTATTACAGTAATCGACTTTGAAAAGTTTTTTATTCGTAACATGTAAGTAATTTATTATTTTTTTGTTTTATAATTTATATTGATATTTTGGATAAACAGTAAAATATTGTAGGCAATTAAATAAAGCAATTTTCCTTGTTATTTCAATAGTTAATTGAATATGTTTTCTTGATATAATTCTAATGAAGATCATATTTTTATTAAAGTGTTGGAATATAATTAAAAAAACAATGGCGCATTACAAAGGAGCAGCCAGTGAAGCTGGTAGAGCAATGCAGTTGATGAAAAAACGTGAAATAGCTCAACAAGAAATTGAATTGCGTAAAAAAAAAATAGAGGATGATCTCAAAATTCACAATATTGAAAATAAATTCGCTACGCACTACAATGCAGTCGAACAACAACTTAAAACATCGACCATCGGTCTGGTTACTCTCAATGAGATGAAAGCGAAGCAGGAGAATATTGTGCGAGAACGGGAAAGGAAACTGGCTCAGAAAGAACGTGAGAAAGAGCAGGAAAAAGAAAGAGCATTGGCTGCCAAGCAGGCTGAAAAGAATAAACAGAAACGACAGATACAGGCACTGTCCTTTAATTTGGATGAGGATGAAGACGAAGCTGAGTCTGATGGTGATGAAGGTGATAAAGCTGAAGTTGAAGCGGTTCAAAAATCAGATGATGATTCACAAGATTCTTGCCAGCCAATTAAAAAGATCAAAAAGAATCCAGATGTTGATACGAGTTTTTTGCCCGACAGAGAAAGAGAAGAAGAGGAAAACCGTCTGCGAGAGGAGTTAAGGCAAGAATGGGCTATGAAGCAAAATGCTTTGAAAGAGGAAGAAATTGAGATTACTTTCAGTTATTGGGATGGATCTGGACACAGGAGAAGTGTTTTTATGAAAAAAGGTAATTAATTACTCCAATTTAATTCATTTGTTCATTTTTTTTTTATTTAATATGTAGTATGCTCTTAAATTTTGTTGTTAATTATTAAATTATTTTTTGTTAGTATTTATTTTTTTAATGAACTTAATTAAAACATTTCGAAAAATATAAATGAAAAAAATTAATAGTTGAAAAAATAAAAGTTAATCTCATGTTTTAACTGGTATTAGTTTTGCATTTTATACAGGGAATTCAATTTATCAACTATTACAACGTTGTTTGGAAGTACTGAGACGTGAATTCAGTGAATTGAAGACTGTAATGGCTGATCAACTAATGTATGTTAAAGAAGATTTGATTCTTCCTCACCATTATACATTTTATGACTTTATCGTGACAAAGGTAAAGTACACACAACTTACTAACTTACTACTTATGTATTTAAAGAAAGCAAGTTATTAAATATATCATTTTCTATGTTGAGGCGAGAGGAAAAAGTGGACCATTATTCACATTTGATGTACACGATGACATTCGTATGTTGCACGACGCGTCTGTAGAGACAGAAGAATCGCATGCTGGAAAAGTTTTGCTAAGGTATGTTAGTAGTGTCTTTTTTTCAATTTTAATTTATATAAATTTATAAAAAAATACTAAATATTTTTTTTTTTACAGATCTTGGTACGAAAGAAATAAACACATCTTCCCAGCAAGCAGATGGGAGCCATTCGACCCGACAAAGAGTTATGATAAGTACACAATTTCTGACAAGAATAAGAAAAAAGATAAATCATAGTTTTTTTTTAATATATATTAATAATTTGAGATACAAGATTCAATTTTGTACATAAAAAATTAAAGTAATTAATCATTTTTTCTAATTCAAGCAATAAATTTACATCTTCATTACTCTTTATTCTTATTCTGATTTTCTGAGAGCTAAAACAGGATAGGCAAAAACAAAATTACAAAGATTTGAGTTGAAATAAAAGTAAGTTAATTATTTAAATCGTTAGGATTATTTATCGGAAGATCATCATTTAGATGATCAAGCTTATATATCTCTAGTTTTCTATTTATATCTTCAAGTGACTTTATTGATTTTTCATCCAACTTATACGGGTTTGGTTGATTATCATAATTGTGTTCCAATATTGCTTCAATAGACTTATTAGTTGCTGAATTATCATGTAGCAATGATTCCAATTGTAATTTTTCTTCGTCAGTTATTGAAAGTACTTGTGTATCAAAAATAGAACTCTGGTAGTAAAAATACCATAAAATATTAATTTTAAATTATCAACAGTAATGATTTTAGGATTATTTACGTTTTTTATGATGCATGATATATCTTGAGAAGGTTTTTCTGATGAAATATTTGCACTTTCAGATGTATTTTCTTGTGACAGATCAATTGAATATGAATTTAAATATTTATTAGTATTTTCAGCCAAGGGTCCAATTTTGAAATTCGACGCCATTGATTCTTTTAAAATCTGGTGATTCTTAAATTGTAAATTAGACAATTCATTTGTTACTTCCTGAAATTAAATTTGTATGAAATAACTGTTAGACATATAAATTAAGTTTTATTATTAAATATTTTTTGCCTTTAATTTTAAATCCAAATCGTTTATTTGGATTATAGACTCATCAAGTTTTTCAATACATTGGATTTGTTTTTCAATATCATCTTCACAGTCTTTGTCAGTTTTACATAGACTTGACATTTTTTTTTATTAAGTTACGTAAAATTTAGCTTTGGTCAATCTTATAAATTAACAATGGACAACTACACTACTTACATGTATTCTATTTATTATATGTTATAACGTTACTATGGCAATCAAGTCAATAAAGACTTAAAAATATTTAAATAAGAAAAAGTATAAGTATTATTTAAAAATAATTTACGACAATAAAAATAACAAACTATTTATTCGGTATAGTCAAATTTACCAACTTTATTTACAATAAAAAAATAAAAAATAATACTTACAACTAAATAAAAATTATAAAAATTCATGACAATGATAACTTATATTTTTTTAAACTAAATTCGCTTTTTTGAGTTTTACATTTGAAATAAAAAATTAAATCTTCGAATTGTTAAATTGATTTAAAAATTAACTAACCGAATTCATTTACGTATCAAGTTTATTATAAAAAATATAATTAAAAAAAATTTTGATATTACATTCAATTTTATTTAAAATTTTAATCAGGTGCTTGTTATACTTCTTTGTCTACGTTCAATTCACTTTCATCATCGAGTACTGTTTGAGGTATGAAACATAATAATCCAGCTATCAAAGCCAAAATACTTCCAATCGTAGTAGGCACCCACAATGCAATCTTTCCTAGTAAATCAACAATAAAAGGTGCTGTCATTGACCCAACTTGACCCATAACTATGCACAGTCCCAAAGCTGTACTTTTTATATTTGAGGGGAATGACTCTGAATTCCATACCAAGTTGGCAGTGAAACTTGCTGAATTACAAAACTTGGCTGCTAACGCTAATCCAATAATAATGTTTTTATTTTCGGTAGGAATCGCCGTGATTGTAATCATGAAGAAAAATGCGAGTATATAAACTATGATAAGCGATTCTTTAGTGTTTAAAACAATCATGACCACTAAAATGGTCATGTTTGCTAAAATTTCATTGATTGCTGCTATGGATATATAAATGTACTGGTCTGAGTTGAAATTGTCAGCACTAAAAACTGGAATGTCAAAAAAGTTGTGGATTAGATAATTTGCATCCACATGAAAAAAATTAAAAAATAAATTAAATTCTTACTGAGTATATAATCAACAATCATTGTAACGTAGAATGTAAAGAACATAACTAAAATTTTTCTTCTCAAATCTGAAGTAGTAAACAAAATTATCAGACTTTCAAAATTTCTATAGAAAAAACCTTTATTTTTCTTTATTGTTTCAAGAGATTTTGGTGCTGAAAAGTTGAATGTCGGATTCTCTATACTGTAAGTCGGTGGTTCGACAAACGATTTATCATATCGTTCAATTATTTTTTGAGCTTCGTCGTACCGATTCTGCGATATTAACCATCTTGGTGACTCTGGTATAAGCCTAGTAAAAAAAAATTTATATTACTCTTATAAGTATACTTTGTTGTGATAAATTGACATTTCAGTGTAATTCACTGGTCTTATGTTGTGTTCTTACCAAACAAGACTTAAAACAGGGATCAAGAAGCATGATATTCCCAACTGCAATTCGCGCCAATTTGGTAAAATATAGGCCATACATATTACAAAAAAAGTTCCAATTGATAACATCGAATCAAGACCAGCTACCAATACTTTTCTTTTATCTTTTTTTACAATTTCTGACACTGAAATTTTTAGTATTCTTATTAAAGAGACAAAAATTAATTTTTTGTTGCTTTTGCTACAAAGGTTTAAGAGAAATTTGTCAAATTTTTCTTACAAATTGTGTATGCTGTTGTAAACATCGCACCCGTACTCACTCCTGCCAGGTATCTAGACAGCAAAAAAGTCCAAAACCAAGGTACTAATGCACTTGCAGGTCCAGAAGCGATTTGCAATATTATACCGATCATCAATAATGTTTTACGGCCATATTTATCTGCACATATACCTACAATAGCTGCGCCAAAAACGATGCCCAATGAGTACACCAAGAACGTGTATGTTCGATGTACTTTTTGATCACAAACTAATTCCCACTAATGAAAAAATAAATGTAGTTAATCAACTACTTATAAATCATAAATTATAATTTATAATATTAAAATTTAAGTGCGTACCTCATCAATAATTGTTGAGCGTTCACAGTTATTGAAAGTGAATGACGTACAAGAAACTGTATTCGGTAAAAATTCTGATTCTTTTACGAATTTCAATGCTTTATTATAACCCAATTTTACTAAATGTGTATAATTATGATCGTATTTTCTGCACGGATCATCAGGTGAAATTTTATTAATTTGATCTATTGTCCAATTTGCTGTTACTAGTTCATGGATCGAGCATTGGAAGTCAGTTTCCTGTTTTAAATGAATAAACAGATTTATTATCATAAATTTATAAAATAAGATTTTTACAAACCTCGGCAATGAAGATATATGATATGGAATTAAGTCCAAACAATAATAATGTAAAAAGATTAATAGCGACGATTATCCGCATGAGTTTGGATCCTTGGCCTAATTTATCCACTGCTTGCAAAAGACATTTTTTTCTTGCTAAATTCTTTTCGTTATTTTCCATTGATTATGCAATTTTTTCAGTTTATCGCAAATTCATTAAAACTCTTGCATCACAATTTTATAAACTATTAGGTATTTTAAAAAAATTTTACGAAAACTCACAAAACATTTAGATGAAAAGTTAATACTGATTCAACAGCTTAAATGACCACCATTATTATAATGTCTTTATGTTCCTGATATTGTTTATCAGAAAATACGACTTCAGTTTCATGACCAACAGGTGCAAATCCCTACCTTTTGTATTGTTCTGATGTATATTTATTGATACGAGTATACATAAATACATTTTAAAAATAACATTTTTAGTATAAATAATGTATATTGAAGATAATAAAAAATGACATCAATCATTATGCGTAATATTATTTAGCTCAATGAATTTTAGAAAAACTTTATATGATTAAATGTATTTTATTGGCTGCGTTCAGGTTTACTAAGTTCTGAGCAGGGCTGACTTTATCTAACAAAAAAATTAATTTTAGACACACTTAAATAAATATACCTTGCATTGTTTTATTATAGATTACAAAAAAAAATAATATAGTTATTTTAAGTTGTTGCTACAAGATATGCTCAGATCTGCTAAGAACTTAGTAAACTTGAACGCAGCCATTGTCTTTTAATTAAAATACATGAGTAGCTTATAATTTCTCATTTTTATCAGCTGTATAATATTTTCTGTCATTAAAATTTTTTATATTCACGTATGTTTATATAATTATAACCATATGTTTAGGTATTTCATTATTCGATGTTTTTATTTTAAAAATATGGTATTCTTTTTATAATTAAATAAAACAATAAATAATATTCGAAGCGTTTGCGCAAAAATATTTGTGGTTTACATATTGTTTAAGATATCTACTACATATATTTATTGATTAATTTATTTTATACATAATTTATTAAAAATCTATTATTATTTTTGTTGTCACAATATTTAAGATGAAACTATGCAACCATTCTTTTAATAAGATCCATCATCCATTATGCTAGTAATCATAGTTTTTCTTCTTATTTCATCTTTATTATCTATATTAATATGATAATTTTTTGTCATTTTGTTCAATACTAGTTATGTTTTTCCGAATTTCAATCCGCTGCCGAATCTTTTTTGTTACTTTTAGATTTATTTTCATCACTCAGGTTTGTTGGGGGTATAATGCAGCAAAATAATCCAGCTAAAAGAGATAAAATACAGCAAAGAAGTGTCGGAGCCCACCAAACAATGTCTCCAAGTAAGTCAACAATATACGGAGCAGTTAAAGAGCCCATTTGTTCCATTACCACGCAAGTTCCGAGAGCAGTGTTTCGGATGTTGCTAGGAAACAATTCTGAATTTAATGCTATAGAAGACGTAAAAGTCGTTTCTACAAAGAATTTAGTAGCTAATACTAAACCCATGGTTACTTTTTTATTTTCTACAGGAACAACCAGAATTAACATTAGCAAAACAGACCCACTGAGATAAGCTAAAGCCAGTGATTTCCGGCTACTTAAAAATATAAAAACTACTAAAATTGTCAAATGCGCTATTATTTCTTCAACTGCTACTACTATCATAAAGAGATGGCGGTCTGTACTGAAATTGTCAACGTTGAAAACTGAAAATTATAAAATGAATATTTGAAAAGGCAATTTTACATGGTTTAAATTTTATAGAAAATTTTTCGAAATTCTTACTGAGTGAATAACAGACTGCTGCTGTCACGTAGCAAATAAAATACATAATTAAAATTTTTTTTCTAAAATCTGTAAACAGAATTCTGAGACTTTCAAAATTACGGTTAAAAAAATCTTTTTTTTTCTTATTTAATGAAGATGATTTGAAATTAACTGTTGAATTTTCCACAGTTGACATTGGTGGTATCTCAAGTGATCCGCAATACTTTTCAATTATCTTCTGAGCTTCGTCATGATGGTTTTGTGATACCAACCATCGAGGTGATTCAGGTATCCACCTAAAAAAAGTATATTTTATTAATTAATAACTATCCTCAGAAAAAAATTTTTTTAAAAATTGAAAAAACGAAAAAGACAAAATTTTTTAGTGATTTTTAATAAAAGACAAAATGAAAGTATAATTATGATATTTACCAAATTAGAATAGTCATCGGTATAATAAAACATGATATCCCCAATTGCAATTGTCTCCATGTCGGTAATACATAAGCCATACCTATCAGAAAAAAAGTTCCGATTGAGAAGGCAGCATCGAGAAGACTGATATATACTTCTCTTCTTCTACCTTTTGCAATTTCTGACACTACAATTTTATATGAATATTCTTATCAAACAATCGCAATCTTTTTATTAAATTAGTGAGCCAAAAGCAGAATATAAATTTTTCCATACAAATGGTATATGCTGACGAAAACATTCCACCGAGACTCATTCCAGTAAAGAATCTGCAAGTCATATAGACCCAAAACCACGGTACTAATGCACTGACAGGTCCAGAAATAATTTGTAGTATTATACTGATGATCAAAGAATTTTTTCGCCCATATGTATCTGCAAATGTTCCAAAAAATGCTGAACCAACAATGATACCCGCTGCGTACACGGAAAATGTATTTGCCCGGTGTAATTTTTTGTCGCACACTAATTGCCACTATAAGATTAAAAAATTGTAATTAAATTACGATATAAATATCTATAAATAAATGAAAAAGCTTACCTCATCAACAACCGTTGAGCGAACACTGTCATCAAATATAAACGATTCACAAGACGTTGTACTCGGAATTTTTAATTCTTTTATATACTTTGCAGTTTTATTGTAGCCCAAATTTGCTAAATGTGTGTAATTGTAATCATATTTTTGGCATGAATCAACTGTTGAGATTTCATTAATTTGCTCTTTCGTCCAATTTGCATTTGTCAATTCGGGGATAGAACATTGAAACTCTGGTATCTTTTAAACATGCAGACTATTAGAGATTTATTAAAAATAAAGTAGCTTCTTTAAATTTGTTAACATACCTCAGCAATGTAGACATATGACATGGAATTCAAGCCATACAAAATCAACGTAAAAATATTTGTGAAAAAAATAATCCAAACTATTTTCGATCCTTCTCCTAATTTATCCACCGCTTGCAACAGGCACTTTTCTTGCACCAATGCCCATTCGTTTTTCTCCATTATTTATTCAATTTTATTTTTTCACCACTAATTTCATCGATATCAAGCGTTTTATAAGCAGCAAAAATTTTGCCCAATTTTTTTTTAACAGAATAATAATCGGCTTAATTCCTTCAATAATCTCAGTTAAATTAAGCGTCATAAGACGATAAAAAATCAGCGTCAAGCGCGACAAGTGTTTATCCCCACTTTAAATTGCTTGAAATAATTTCTTCCATCATGAATGTATAATTCATTAAGTCAATATTATTAATTTAAGTAATATACATACCAATGAAAGTAAAAAATATCATTAATCATCACTAAAAAAATGAAGGAAATAAATATATGTACCTTGAAATTTACATTTTTTTTTTATTTAATATATACAGAAATATCTGTGAGTATATACATCTTGAACTTCATTATAACAAAAAAATGATTGAATTAAATTGTTTTTATTAAATACTAAGTTGTAAAATGTAAATTTGACGATTTTTCAACTATTATCTACTCTCATCATTGATTCTTGTTCTTGGTATAGTAAGACAAAGAAGGCCCGCCATTAGCGACAAAGTACTACAAAGGGTTGTTGGAGCCCACCATGCAATACTTCCAAGTACGTCAACAATATATGGCGACGTCATTGACCCAACTTGCCCCATTACAACACACGTTCCTAATGCAGTGTTTTTAACATTGGTTGGAAACAATTCTGAGAGAAGAACCAAGTTAGCAGTAAAACTTGTAGCAGCACAAAATTTAGCCGCTAATGCGAGTCCCATGATGATATTTTTATTATCTTCGGGAATTGCAAGAATCGTAATCATTAAAAGGGATGCAGTTGAATGTGTCATAATGAGTGCTTTTTGACCACTTAGATAAATTAAGATTGCTAAAATCGACAAGTGTGCTATTATATCATTGAAAGCTAATATTGCTACGTACACATAGCGGTCTGATTTGAAGTTATCAATACTGAAAACTAAAAAAAAAAAAAATAATAAAAGGTTAAATTAGTTTTAGTAGTTACAAATTAAAATAAAAAATTATTAATTTAATTTCTTACTAAGTGCATAACTTGTTGCCGCAGTTACGTAGTATGAAAAGTACATAATCAAAATTTTCTTCCTCAAATCTGACTGCATTAATAAAGTTCGCAAACTTTCAACGTTACGATGAAAGAATCCGTCATTTTCTTGTTTTATATTCGGCAATTTTGATAGGGAAAATTTATCGTCAGTTTTTGAATCTTCTAAACTATTATTTGGCGTCATTACAAATGATTTGTGGTATTTTTCAATTATTTTTTGAGCTTCATCGAAACGATTCTGTGAAATCAACCACCTTGGAGATTCAGGTAAAAACCTAGCAAAAGTCATTATGCATAATTATTATTAATTATATAATATAGAATTGAATGATTTTAATTAATTGCCTTACCAAATAAGTAAAATTATTGGGATCATTGAACAAGATATTGCTAGCTGCAATTGTCGCCAAGTTTGTAAATAATATGCCATTCCAATAACGAAAAACGTTCCAATCGAAAAGGACGCGTCTAGAACACCTGCACACGCTTTTCTTATGTTGCCCGTCGCAACTTCTGATACTATAAAGCAAAACATCGTAATTTAATTATAGTTTAATTGCGCTTATAATCATGACTATTTTTCAATTTGATTTTAAATTATTTATCTTACAAATAGTAAAAGATGATGAATACATGGCGCCAGTACTCATTCCAATAAAAAATTTACAAATAATAAACATCCAAAACCATGGTACTAATGCACTTGCAGGACTAGCAATTACTTGCAATACTATACTGATAATTAATGAATTTTTTCGGCCGTATTTATCTGCAATTGTGCCCAATATTCCTGAGCCTACCATTACGCCTAATGAGTAGGCTAAAAATGTGTTTGCTCGATACAATTTTTTTTCGCAAACCAATTCCCACTATTAAACAAAAAAACATTATTATAAATAAATCAAACTACAAGGGTAAAAGACCCCATTAGTGGCGGGGACCCCATTACTGACACTTTCTTTGATTTTGGTACTTATTCAATTAATGAAATCATTAATTTCAATAATGAATATATTATTTCTAATCTTTAAGACCTTTAGATCAAAAAAATTTTTAATTTTTATTCCAAGTAGAACATTTTTTCATTGAAAGAAAAAGTGCCACTAATAGGGGTTAAAGGTGCCTTTAATGGGGTCTTTTACCTTAGTTGTAAACTATAATTTGATATCTTAAATAAATACCTCATCGACAATTGTTGAATGTACACTTTCATTGAATGTAAAAGAAGTGCAAGACACTACACTCGGTAAAAATTCAGATTCTTTTATAAATTCTAATGCGTTGTCATATCCCAAATTCGCGAGATGTGTATAGTTTAATTTATACTGCGTACATGGATCAACAATTGCGATTTCATTGATTTGATTAGTCGTCCAATTTGCATTTTTCAATTCAGGTATAGAGCAATGAAATTCAGGTACCTTTTTGGACATACATCATATAAGAAATATCATTTTAGTTTCAAATTTAGAAATTTTTCCGAAAATTGAGACTTACCTCAGAGATGAAAACATAAGACATGGAATTGTTACCATACAGTTGTAACGTGAAGAAATTAACGATAAAAATAACCCAAAGAAGTTTAGAAGATCTTCCGCCCATATCATCAATTGCTTGCAAAAGGCATTCTTTTTGTATTTTATTTCTTTCTTTATTCTCCATTATTCTGTATACTTTCTTAAATTATCGTATCACAAATGATTTTTTTAATTAAATTATAAATTAACACTTACAAATTATCTAGAATAAGTTTTTAAATTTTAGTTTAATACATCCAATTATTCTTATTTTAATACATTTTTTATTTAATTAAAACACTTTAATAATAAATGAGTTCAAGATGATAAAAAATTATACTGCTAATTGTGCTTTCTGTTGTATTTAAAAAATATTAGAGAGTATGATCATGGATGTTTTTCAGTCAAATACAAGAGTCATTTTTTCAATGATAATTAGTGGCCCAAACCACTTTTGTTTATTTTGTTGTTAAAGATATCAAAGTATTTTTTTTAATCTTACATTACATAAACCGTCAAGTGTTATCGCAATTTAGAATCATTTTTGTGGAATATTTTTGAATTTTAAAAGATTTTTTATCTCTTATGTACAGAAAAAAATTAATGATGTAATAAATAATTTAGTCCACTTAATCACCAAAAATAGGTTTTATTATCCAAACAATTGAGCCGCTTATTTTTTAAATCATTTATATAATTGAGAAGTTATTTTGTAAAAATACTTTAAATTTATTAATTTAACTTTCTAAATATTGTACGGAAAAATTTTATAAATTTTTTTTTTTTTTTCAAAAATTTTTATTGAGTTTTATAATTCATTATTTTTAATGTAAATAAATTGCACTAAAATTTCGCTAAGATTTAGTTACATCTTCTTTCACACCCAGTGGATTTTCTTCTTCTTCAAGTTCCGGCCGAGGTAAAATAAGGCCGAAAAGACTAGCCAAGAGGAATAAAATACTGCAAAGAGTTGTTGGCACCCAAAATGCAATGCTTCCTAGTATGTCAACAATATATGGAGCCGTCAACGATCCAAGTTGACCCGTTACAACACAGGTTCCTAAGGCAGTATTTCTGACGTTACTGGAAAATAATTCTGTAGTAAGTACTAAATTAATCGTAAAACTAGCTGATGTGCAAAATCTAGCAGCCAATGCTAGTCCCATAATCATAGTTTTATTTTCCTCTGAAGCCGCCAAAATGGAAATTGTCAAAACGGCCCCAATCATGTATACGATAACCAGTAGTTTTCGAGGACTCACAAACATGAGGACTACTAAAATCCCCACATGTGCAATTATTTCATTAAGCGCTACTACTGACATGTAAATATAGCGATCTGCTTTGAAGTTATCGATACTGAAAACTGAAAATAATAAATAATATTTATTTAATTATTACATTTAAATTTTTTGAGAAATTCGTAAAGTGTGAATTCTCACCTAGTGATAAGCTTACTACCGTGGTAACATAATATGAAAAGTACATGAACAAAATTTTTCTTCTTAGATCGGAAGTTGTTAACAAAATTCCTAAGCTTCCAAAATTACGCCTGAAAAAACTCCCTTCTTTTTTCGGGGGGGCAGAAATATTTTTAATCACAGGAATATTTGCAATCGATGATAATTGGGATTCTTTTTTTTTATTCTCTTCAGAGGAGCTCAGTGTCATTGCAAATGATTTATGATATTTTTCAATTATTTTTTGAGCTTCATCATAACGATTCTGTGCGATTAACCATCTTGGCGACTCTGGAATGAACCTGAAAATAATAATCAGTTATGGTTATTAAGTAACCAATTTATCGAAAACAATGTTAACACTAATGCTTGAAAAATAAATAAATACATTTTACTAAGTATTTAAGCACTTAAAACTCACCAAATAAGAACAATTATCGGAATTAAGAAACATGATATTCCCAATTGTATCTGCCGCCAGTTAGTTAAAAAATGAGCTATACCGATGAGGAAAAAAATTCCAATTGAAAATGTTGAATCGATAGAAGCTGCGAAAACTTTTCTTCTTTTATCTTTTGCAATTTCTGACACTGAAACATTTGAGTAAATTTTTATTTCACTGTTTCCATTATTTCATCAAAGCGTATTACAGTCAAGCTATAATTTTCTTACGGATAGTGAATGCAGAAGAATACATCCCTCCAGTACTCATTCCAGTAATAAACCTACAAAGAGAATATGCCCAGAACCAAGGGGCTAGTGCACTTGCTGGTCCAGCTATAACTTGTAATACTATACTGATGACCAATGATTTCTTTCGTCCATATGCGTCTGAATAAATGCCCAAAATTCCAGAACCACAAGTGATTCCTAATGCGTAAAGTAAAAATGTGGTTGCTCGATACAATTTTTTTTCGCATACCAGTTCCCACTATCAAACAAAAAGAACAAAAAATTTATAATCACACTGAAAAAAAAAATTAACTCGATTCAAGAGAAAAATTCTTGAACCAAGAATATAATTTTGAAGAGAGTAATTGTCTTGAATCAAGACGAAAAATTCTTGAATCAAGTAAAATTTTCTCAAATCAAGAAAAATTTCCTTAAATCAAGAATGTTTCTGCTCAAATCAAGAACATTAAGTTCTTCAAAATTATTTACTTGATTCAAGAACATTTTTTTTTCTGTGCAGTCAAAATATGCTAAACAAGTTACATGTAATATTTTGTATTGACTACCTACTTCATCAACAATTGTTGATCTTTCATTATCAAAAGTAAATGAAGAACAGGAAATTATGTTTGGCAAAAATTCTAATTCTTCGACAAATTGTACAGCTCTGTCATAGCCCAAATTTGCTAGATGAGTATGGTTATGATCATAGTGCTGGCAAGTATCAAAAATAGAAATCTCATTGATTTGATCCGTCGTCCAATTTGCATCCGATAGTTCAGGAATAAAGCAGCGAAACTCGGGTATCTATTCAGATAAACAACATGAAGTATTTAGTAATAATTTAAAATCCTTTCAAATATAGATTAAAAAAAATTGTACAAACCTCTGCAATAAAAACATAGGCCATAGAGTTTAATCCAAACAATTGTAATGTAAAAAGATTAATGATAAAAACAATCCAAACTAATGACGAGCCTTGGCCTAGTTCATCTACAGCTTGGAGAAGACACTTTTCTCGTGCTAAATTTTTTTCATTATTCTTCATTGTTTATTTAACTGTTATGTAACTTTTATTACTTTATATAATATATTAACTTGATTTATTTAACTATAATAACTTTATATTTGTTTAAGCGTAATTGAGGTTTACGTACTTAATTATTAGATAAAAAAAATCACTTTTGAAATTAATTTTATTATATGAACAAATCGTCAACTTTATATATAATAAGATGTTATTTATCTACAACCATAATATTTTTTTACATCGAAGCTCTACAAGTCGCTCGTTTTCACTTTAGCACGATCACAAATAATTACTGTAAGATTTTTTCTCCCACTAAATGTTCTAAGATCAATTAACCTCCGGGTTAACTACTATGAATTTTAACCGACACAAAAAAAAATCCGACGAACCTTTTCTAATAAAATTATTAGCAAAATACTTTTATATAACTTTTTTAATTTCACTAAGACAATAATTCAATTAAAGATGGTACACATATTAGAGCATTTATTTTTTTATAGTTTTGATCAGTTGATGAAAATTTCCATTAAATAAAACAGTTTAGTAATAATATAAACATAAAAAAATATTATGAAAAACACGTATTGAATGTAACATTAAAATGATTATTATTGATGCTTGTTCTATTTTCAATACGTTCCTAATTTCTTTTCAGAAGAGAATATAAGAATACTCCATTCATGAATTTAGTTGATTTCATCTAATATAAAGTGTAAATTTTGTTTACTTTATTTATCCAAGAATAGCATGATACTTTTTTTATTATATAAGACGATATGAAATGTTGTTGCTTATCACAATGTCATATGATTCTCTTGGGATTTGATTGCAATGAAATCCATTTTATGGCATTTTAAGTCCAAAAATAATAAGTTAATGATTTGTAATTTATAATTTAGACAGCTTCGTCATAAGTAATGAATTCAATTTTTATCAATTTTATAAATAGCACTGTCTAGTCGTTATAACGTATTTATTATAAGACTCAAACAAATATTTAGTTATGTTTTTGTAAATCATATACTAAATTACTACTTTTAAACCTTAATGATTTATAAAGTAAAATTTCCATTATATTTTATCCTACTACCGTCATTACGTACTATATTACTTCAGCATCTACTGACGTTTTGTCGTAGACATAAAATGATTTTTCTATTTATAAAAAAAAATTTGTCAAATTAATAATATTTATTTTTATAAAAAATCAGCGACATTACATTATCAAATTTTAAATTTACTACAGTAAGCTTTGATTTTTTATATTTTTTTTTTTAATTTTAATTATTTTTTTATTTTATTACACTCGTTTTCTTCATCTATTTTTGTTAGAGGGGTAATAATACACAAAAATGCTGCAAAAAGTGCTAGTACACTACAAAATGTGGTAGGGAGCCACCAGGTAACACTACCAAGTATATCGACAACGAAAGGTGCGCTCATGGAACCTAGTTGTGACAGAACTAAACATGTTCCAAAGGCTGTATTTCTGACAATAGTCGGAAACAATTCTGAATTTAGCACTAAATTAGCAGTAAAACTCACTGAAAAACAAAACTTAGATACTAAAGCCAACGCTACTATTATAATTTTCCTTTCCACTGGAACAGCTAGGATAGTTATCATAACAATGAATCCAATTACATACATCATAATAAGCGATTTTCGACAACTCAAAAATATCAAAATTATCGAAGTTGTCAGGTGGGCTATTATATCAATTATTGATATTATTGATAGATAGATATAACGATCTGATTTAAAATTGTCTACATTAAAAGCTGAAATGAAAAAACAATATTAAATATAATGGTATTGTATTGTTAAAAACTCAAGAAGATAAGTCAAATTTCTTACCAAGCGAATAACTAATAACTGAAGTTACGTAATATGAAAAGTACATGAACAAAATTTTTTTCCTTAAATCTGATTGCGTGAACAGGATTCGCAAGCTTTCGGAATTTCGCATAAAGAACCCTTTTTTTTCTTCCAACGTTGGAGAACATTCTGAAGATGATAGAGTAGAATCATTCGTTTGGTTTTCTGCAGCAGGAGTTTGGGTCATGACGAACGATTTACAATACTTTTCAATTATCTTCTGAGCTTCGTCGTAACGGTTCTGAGAGATTAACCATTTAGGCGACTCGGGGATCCACCTGAAGAAAAATATTTTTATGTAAAAGATTACTTCAAATTAATACAGATTTTTTTTACGCATATACTCATGAGTATAATTGCAATTATAATTTATAAAATTCTAAATAAATTACTTACCAAATTAGAATTATCATTGGAAGAATGAAACATGATATTGCTAATTGTAAATGTCTCCAATTTGGTAAGACATAAGCCATACCTATAACGAAATAAGTACCAATCGAATATGTAGCATCCAAAATAGCTGCAAACACCTTTATTCTTTTACTTCTAGCAACTTCTGTTACTGCAAGAAAAAATATTATAGTTTTTATTACAATATTGAATAATAAGTTTAAAATTAAAAATTTTTTTAAGAAACAATTTACATATAGTGTATGCAGAAGAATACATCGCGCCTATGCTTACTCCAGTGAGAAATTTAAAAATGATAAATGCCCAAAACCAGGGAACCAATGCACTTGCAGGACCAACAATTGTTTGCAATATTATACTAATAATTAATGAAGTTTTCCGTCCATGTTTGTCTGCATATATACCTAATATACCTGAACCAAACGTCATCCCGAATGCGAACATTGAATATGTAAGTGGTCGACATAAACTTCTATCACAGACTAGATCCCACTATCAAAAATACTATGAACTTTAGTCAATTTTTAACATACGTGAATCATAATAATATTTAAATTTAATATGTACCTCATTTATAATTGTTGATCTTCCACTTTCTTCGAATGTAAGCGATGGGCAGAAAATTATATGAGGATTTGATTCACTGTTCGCAATGTATTTTAGGGCTTCATCGTATCCTAACTCCGCAAATTGTGTATAATTATAATCATATTTTTGACATTTATTAGTAATAGAAACGTTTTTGATTTGTTCTATGGTCCACTTTTTTCTTGTAAGCTCTGGGATAGAACAAAAAAATTCGGGTATCTGAAAGAACATGCAATGAAGATTAATTTAGTATTACGCAAAAATAGTCACTAATACAAACCTCAGTGATAAAAATATAAGACGTAGCATTCAATCCAAATAATATCATTGTCAGAAAATTGGTGACAAAAATAATCCAAAGAAATGCAGACCTTTCTCCTAAGTCGTCTATAGCTTTTAAAAGGGCTTTTTTTTTCGCTAATTTTTCTTCCTTATTTTCCATTATTGATTAAATTTTGTTTGGCTTGTAGCTTCAATAATTTTTTATTTGTAAAAACATCGATGAACTATGACTTTATAAACTTTTGCAATTGTTCCACATTCCTAAGAATTATTTATATTCAAACTAACTTTATTTATCTTCTAATCACTATTATGACACAATAAATTAGGCTCATTAAGATTTTAAACGTTTTGAAATTTAGTTATCCAAAATGATTCTCAATGATGACCTATAGCTGCTCAGTTCACTTATGAAGCTCTCTAAAGAAAATTTTTTTTAATCTTGTGTCAATACATGATACTGTCTAAAGAATCTTTAATCAAAAAAACTTGCAAAAATACAAATGAAATAACATAACATGTCATTTATCAGTGTGTCAATATAAATCGTGCTAAATCACAAGTACCGATAAACTTTAATAATTCTTAATTACCTAAAAATGATCAATATGCTTAATTTATGGTTGAATTAACTTTTTTCAAAAATAATTTGCGATTTTATTTTATTTTTTTCAACAACAAAAAAGTGAAGAAAAACATATAAGAAAAATCAATATTTTTTTTATCAATTGAAGCGATGAAAATCTTAAAATTTATTTAAAAAAAAATAATTTAAAAGAAAAATTTACACAATATTTTGTAAAAACTTTATGATATTAATACTGTTGCATATATTATCCTCCTCTGTGAATTTCTATCGTATTAAATCGATTTTTAACGACAGTACAATCATTTTCATCATCTATTTTTGTCAGTGGCGTCAAAAGTCCCAGCAGTCCAACTTTGAGAGACAATAGTCCGCAAAATGTGGTCGGAGCATACCAAATCAGACTACCAAGTAAGTCAATAACATACGGCGCGGTTAAAGAACCTAATTGTCCCATTACTATGCAGGTACCAAATGCCGTATTCCGGACGTTCGTGGGGAATAACTCTGAATTGAGAACCAAGTTAGTAGTAAAACCTGCTGATGTACAAAATTTTGCTGTTAATGCTAATCCAACGATTATATTTCTATTGTCTTCGGGAACTGCAATAATTGCCATCATTAAACTGCTTCCGATAAAGTAATTTATAATAAGTGTCTTTCGACAGCTTATGAACATCAAGACTACTGAAGTTGCTAAATTGGCTATCACTTCATTAATTGAAAGTATTGATAAATAAATATAACGATTTGATTTAAAATTATCAACATTAAAAGCTGAAAAGAAAAAAAAACAACAATATTTTATCATCTTTTGATAAACAAAAAAAATTAAAATTTGAAAATATTAATAGCTTTAATACCCACCGAGTGTCAAGCTTACGACTGCTGTTACGTAATATGAAAAATGCATGAACAAAATTTTTTTTCTTAAATCTGATTGCGTGAACAGGATTCGCAAGCTTTCGGAATTTCGCTTAAAGAACCCTTTTTTTTCTTCCAACGTTGGAGAACATTCTGAAGATGATAAAGTAGAATCATTCGTTTGGTTTTCTGCAGCAGAAGTTTGGGTCATGACAAACGATTTACAATACTTTTCAATTATCTTCTGAGCTTCGTCGTAACGGTTCTGAGAGATTAACCACCTAGGCGACTCGGGAATCCACCTGAAAAAAAATATTTTTATGCAAAAGATTAATTTAAACTAGCAACCTTGCAGTCACTATGTGACTGCCGTGACTTGTGAACTATAAATAAATAAAATTTTGCTTTATTAAATAATTACTTTTGTTAAATTGGACTGTACTTTCTTAAATATTGACGTTTTTAAAAATATAAGCTCATCCCGATGTTACACTCATCAAGATCTTTCATTTGAGTACCCACATGCATTTTGATATATTTTTCATATATACATGTATATTAGGGTGCTTTTTTTTTCAACTATTTTTTTTTTTCAGTCCCATCGCGAAATTTTGTTGCAAGTACCAAAAAAAAAAATACCCTGAAAGTTTGGGCCCTTAATATTAATATTAAGACCTCGAACCAGACGTTTAAAGATTTTCCCTTAAAAAAATATAGAAATTTTGATTTTTTTATGTTTAAATTTCTATAGTTCAGTGGTATATATTTCACAGCATTGCTTCGACCGTGAACGGGTTATTTTCGGAATTGAATGCTCTACAAAAGTGTCCATTGCGGCCAAGCCGTAACTCGAACCGGCGAGGTCGTACAGGCCTCTAAACTTGATTTTTCCATGAAATTGGCGTTTTTTCGCATTTATCTCGTGAATGACAAGAGCTACAGAAAAAATGTGAATGACAAACTTGTAGAGCATTTAATTTCCTACAAAAAAGGTCTTAATTAGCACCAAGTCGCTAAAATCAGTATTTTCGGAGATATTTAATGATATTTTTAAAAGATATTTTTTATAATTTGACGCCATTTTCGATAAACATTTGAAATTACTAAAAATTCATCATTAAATATCTCTGAAAATTTTTATTTTAACGACTTGGTGCTCAAGGTCTTTTGTAGGAAATTGAATGCTCTACAAGTTTGTCATTCCCATTTTCTGTAGCTCTTGTCATTCACGAGATAAATGCGAAAAAACGCGAATTTCATGGAAAAATCAAGTTTAGAGGCCTGTACTACCTCGCCGGTTCAAGTTACGGCTTGGCCGCAATGAAAACTTTTGTAGAGCATTCAATTCTGAAAAAAAAACCCGTCCACGGTCGAAGCAATGCTCGAAGCAATGGGAAATCTTTAAACTTCTGGGTCAATGTCTTAATATTAATATTAAGGGCCTAAACTTTCAGGGTATTTTTTTTTTGGGTACTCGCAACAAAATTTCACGATGGGACTGAAAAAAAAAAAATAGTTGAAAAAAAAAGCACCCTAATGTATATAATATAAATAAATATATGAAAAATTGATGTGGGTACTCAAATGAAAGGTCTCAATGAGTATAATGTCGGGGTGAGCTTATATCTTTAAAAATGACAATAGTTCTCAAGATACAAGGTCATTTCTTAATTATGTATCTAGAGAAAGAGCATTTTCAAATGCAGCCTAAATACTTATCATCATAAATTGACGATTGGTGAGAATGATATGAAACCTTGAAAAGGCACAAATTCAAGTCAAGACCTTTGCAATGACACTAAATTTCACTAAAAATACCGATTTTATCGTATGACTATCCTGGACACAAAATTTTTCTTATTCTCTTAATAATATAGATTGATACAGTTTTTTAACACATAATTCAATTATAATTTATAAAATTGTAAATAAATTACTTACCAAATTAGAATTATCATTGGAAGAATGAAGCATGACATAGCTAATTGTAGTTGGCGCCAATTCGGCAAAAAATACGCCATGCCGATCAAAAAGAATGTTCCAAATGAAAAAGAAGCATCAAGACCTGCTGCAAAAAATTTTCTTCTGTTGCCTTTTGCGATTTCGGATACTAGAATACAAATTTCGTAATTGAAACATTTCCAAGGGTTCTAATTTCTTAAAGTACAGATTAACAATCTCTCAAAAAATTAAATTATCGTATTATAGTAGTATAATCATCAATTAGTCTTAAATATAGTCATAAATATATTCAAAAAACAAAATTAATAATTTAGTCAATAAAATTATTTGGATCCTATTCTTAAATAATTTATAAATATATTTTTAATAAATAATTCTTACAGATCGTAAATGCTGAAGAATACATCGCCCCCACGCTAAATCCGGTAAAAAATCGGAATACCATATAAGCCCAAAACCACGGTACTAGTGCACTCGCTGGCCCAGCAATAACTTGAAAGATTATACTGATAATCAAAGAATTTTTTCTTCCATATTTATCTGCATAAGTACCCAATAGTCCAGAACCAGTGACTATTCCAAGTGAATATACGAGAAATGTATTTGCTCGATATAATTTTCTGTCACACACTAAGCTCCACTGTAGATAAGAATACATATTAAATTTTATTACTATGTATTATTTATAAGTTATAACTTATAACAATTAATAATTGAAAGCAAACCTCATTGACAATTGTTGATCGTTTACTCTCATCGAAAGTAAATGACGAACAAGAATCTATACTTGGTAAAAACTTGACATCTTTTACATATCGTGAAACTTTATCGTATCCTTTACTTGCTAAGTAAGTATAATTGTATTTGTAAGAATGGCAATCATCGACAGCAGTTATATTTTTTATTTGATCTATCGTCCAGTTAGCTTTCACAAGCTCTGGAGGAGAACACCAATATTTGGGTACCTGAAAAACGATTCACTTGGTTATATATTTGAAGAATATGAAAAAAAAATGTTTTTTCATTAAAAAAATCACGACTTACTTCAGTGATGAAAACGTAAGACATTGAATTTATCCCGAATAAAAATGTTGTTGAAAGATTCATGATAAGTAAAATCCAAAGAACTGTGGACCCTTGTCCTAATTGATCAACAGCTTGCAGAAAACATCTTTTTTTTATATCCATTTCATCTCTACCCTTCATCATTTTTTAAACTTTTTTTTTGGACCATCAATAAATTTACTTTTTATTTTGTTTTATAAAACTTAAAACTTTTTATAAAAAGCACATCAACAATAAAATTACAGTTTAAGACTGATTTCAATTTATATTTTTTATGAATTACTGTTAAGATATCCTCTACTGAATAATAAGAAGCACGGAAAATTAATTTCAAGTGCAACGGACTGTAATAACGATTTTGATACATGCTATGGCAATTGTTTAAATAAAAATTTTTTTTTTTCTTCTTTTGTATAAATATACACATATACTGTACAAACAATCTTTAATGAAATAAATTTGAATAATAATAATAATAAAATAAAAAAATACAAAAAGAAAGATATTTTATGAGTGATTTCATTTAATTTTTTTTTTTTTTAATATTCAGACCTGATTTTGATCATTTATAAAATAAATATCAGTACATTTATAAAATAGTAGTAATTTGCAACTATAAAAATAAAAAATATTAATTCAGCTTGAGTTCTTCTTATATAAATTATTATATTATATTTTAGTTAAATCAGCTACATATTAGTACTGTATACTTGATTAAAAATTTTATCAGATCCAGTTATTTGTCTATTCACATCGAAATCACACTGGTCCTTTGGTTTAATTCGAGGTATCAGAAGACAAAGAATTCCAGCGAAAAGAGATAAAACCCCGCAAAGAGTTGTTGGTGCCCAATATGCAACACTTCCAAGTATATCAACAATGTACGGTGTAGTGAGACCCCCTATTTCAGAAAATAATATACATGTGCCCATGGCAGTATTCTTAACAGAGGTAGGGAATAATTTGGCTATAAGAACAAGTTTGGAGGTATAAATAATAGACAAACAAAATTTAGCAATCAGTGCAAATCCCATCATTATGCTTTTACTTTCTTCTGGAATAGCCGGAATAGCCATCATGAAAATAAATCCAATTGTGTAAGTTAAAACAAGTGTTTTCCGACAACTTAAATATATCAGAAGCACTAATGCCACAAAGTGAGCTGTCAATTCAGTTGCTGCTATCACTGACATATAAATGAAACGGTCTAATTTCAAGTTATCACTGTTAAAAACTGAAATTCAAAAAAAAAATTATCTTTAGTATATAATTAAAAATTCATTGAGTTACTGGAAATTCTTACTGAGTGAATAAGAGATAGTTGTAGACACGTAAAATAAAATATACGCAATCAAAATTTTTTTTCTCAAATCTGAGTTTGTAAATAAAATTCTCAAGCTTTCGGTATTGCAATAAAAGAAATTTTTTTGTTTTTCCAATTTTACAAATGACGATGATACTGAGTTTCTTTTTATTGTTGAAGTTTCCATGATAGAAATCGGTGGCATAACAAAAGATTTATCATATTTTTCAATAATTTTTTGAGCTTCTTCATGTCGATTTTGGGATATGAGCCAACGAGGTGATTCAGGCATAAAACTAATAAAAATATAAGTTATTATGTATATTATATTTAGTATTAAAATTTATAATACTAAAGTTATCCGACGTTTCTAATTTTTTTATTTTTTTCCATTTATTAAATTGGAACAAAAAAATATTTTTTTTAAATTGCACTTAAAGTTTTTCAAGTTTTTTACAAATGAAATTTTTTTTCTTATTTTTTTTTTCATAATTTTCTTAATAAAAAAATTTATAAAAATTTTTAAAAGTCGGCTAACTTAATTTTCGATTAAAATTTCAATACTTACGTACCATATAAGAATAACAATCGGAAGAACAAAACATGATAATGCTAGTTGTAGATATCGCCACTCTGATAAAAAAAAGGCCATACCTGTCAGCAAAAAAGTCCCAACAGAAAATGTTGAATCGATAGAAGCTGATAAACTTTTCCTCATATTATTTTGGGTTACTTCTGACACTGAAATTATATAATATTTTAAATATGAAACTAAAAGTTTCATAATAACAATTATTACATACAAAGTGTATACGCTGAAGAAGCCATAGCGCTTATACTCAGTCCTGTGAAAAATCTGCAAATCATATATGCCCAAAACCATGGGACAAATGCAGTTAAAGGTCCAAAAATAACTTGTAATATTATACTGACTATCAAAGAATTTTTACGTCCATATCGGTCGGAATAAGTACCTAATATGCCTGAACCAAAACTCATTCCCAGTGCATAGACTAAAAATGTGTTCGCTCGATATAAATTTTTTTCGCAAACCAATTCCCACTAGCGAAAATATAAAACTGTTTTTAGTTTGCTTTATTAAATAATGACTTAAATATTAAATATTAATAAAGCAAAATAAATTAAAAATTTATTATAGATAAAATTTACGGAGAAAAAAAATTATTTTAATAATTTAGTATTAGTTTTTTTGCTCGGAATATAATATTTCACGTTAGAAGCATACCTCGTTCACAATTGTATGCCGTTCACTGTCATTAAACGAAAACGATGTACATTGAATAGTCGTTGGTTTAAGCTCAAGATTCTCGATAGATTTTATAGCTTTATCATACCCCAACTCCGCTAGATTTTTGTAATCGTAATCATATTTTTGACATTTATCAACAGGAAATACACTTTTGAGCTGGCCAGTAGTCCAATTTGCATTTACAAGCTCTGGAATAAAACACCAATAGTCAGGTGTCTTTTAAGTACACCCTCGATTAGATATTTGTAATGAATAAATGTTAAATATACAAGAAGTAAGAAGTAATTACTTTGCTCCGTTTTTTTTCTTCACAATAATAAAGAAAGAAGAAATAAACCAACCTCAGTTATAAAAACATATGACATACAATTCATTCCATCGAGTACGGCTATGAACATATTAATGGCGAAAATAATCCAAAGAAATCGAGAACCTTGTCCTAGTTTATCTAATGCTTGCAAAAGGTATGTTTCTTGTACTATTTTTCTTTCTTCATCCTCCATTATGTTTTCAGCTGAATTTACTGTTACTCAAACCGATACAACTCGGGAACTACATAACTGTCTTATTTAAAAGTAATTATTTTTATTTTCAGGCTTACATATTTGTTATATTTATAATAAACCGTGTTTTTTATCATACAGATTATGTTCAACTTCATTCGAAAAAATGATTTATTATCAGCTGGAAAATATTATTAAAATAATATACTTTCATTAAATAAATCATACTTAATTAAATATAAACACATTTTCGAGTTTATTTATTTTCCTGACGCGCAGTTATTAGCAGAGTTTTCATGGACTCGATTAAAAACAAAATGAAAACTCAATATTTAAGACAGTTCTTGACAAAAAATAATTTTTTGAAGTGAAATATTTAAATTAGTGTTTTATCAATAAAATAATGTTTAAAATAAAATTCTTATTTAAACGACACATTAAAAATTATCATCAACTGTGTTATAATAATTTACATCACAAGCTTTTATTGTTCAATAAAATTCACGTTCTTCATTAATTATAAGCATAACTTTATAGAAATTTACAATTAAGTCTTTGTATATTAATAATTTATTTTTATAAAATAGAATTCGAGTAAAATTTACAATTCCATCCCCCCTGTAATGATATGTTTGTCATTTTACAATCAAAATTAACGTCAGTTATTAAAAATTTCACAGTTATTGTGAATATTGGAAATTTCAGTAAAAAAAAAAATTAATAATTATTTACAGTTAAAATACGTTGAAGTTATGTCATAAATTAAAATTAATTATTCGAAATAAATATAATTACAAATTATAACTCCGGTATGGTTGGGTTCATATGAACGATATTTTCAGGGAAATGATCCATGATAATGAATTTTTTTTCATTCGCTTCAGCAATATCGTCAACAAATCCAAACCAATAGATAACAAGACCTGGACCAAAACGATTCCAATAACTTAAAAATTGTTCTTTAACATGGGTTTTATGAATATCCGGTGATCCGAAACGTCCTTTTGATTCAATCCAATTAATTATAAAACCATCAACAGCCACGGGAATTTCAAGTTTAACGTCTGGGGTTTTGTCATATCCGCGTGCTCTTAAATCATCTTCAGTTGAATATGATGCATTGCACTGATCCAGGTAATACTGCAATTTTGCTTCATATTCATTACCAATCGCTCTGTAAGACATTAAAATAAATAAATAATTATTTCATCATAAATTATTTGTCGAGTAAATAAATTACTGTAAACTGAAACTTACAAACACACTGAGTCCGATATAAGTCCATTCCTGTCGTCGTATAACACACACTAAAAATATTAAATATATTTACTGTAATTTCAAATCTTTAATATTATTAATTAAATAATAATTTGTGATTAATATTTTAAATTACCAAATATATTTCATAAGCCAAATCAACATCTTGGATACGTGTAGTGTCTTTCATAAGTTGTGATATATCACCTCGAGAAACTATTTAGAAAAAAAAATTATAAGTAGCTTATTATTTAAAATTTTTAAATGAATAAATGATGAAATTAATAAAAAAGAAGTATTACATTTTTTATTGGTACTTTGAAAATGGCGCTCTAAAATAACACGAGCTAAAAGAGCTGGTGGTAAATTTGCCTTTGCAGCCATTCTCACTATTATTCCTGGACGTTCTCCATCCTTTCTTGCTTTCTCGTAACTGAAAAAAACATAAATATGTAATTAACTACTTATAGGATGTTATATTATCAACAAAATTTTCAAATATCTAAATAAAATAGATTAATGATATAAAAAAAGTTTTGAATTGAATTAGTACTTTTCTAAAATTTTATATGCTTCAAGTGATTATTCATTCGAAATATTAAACTTTTAAAATAATTTAATAATTAAAAGTATATATTATTATTATTATTATATTTTTACCAGATGTACAGCCTGTTCTACAAACTTTGTTACATTTTTGTTTGTATAGAAAATTTTATATAATTATCAAGAACTCTCAATAAGGAATAATAATTTGTTTATAATCTAACATTTTTAATTAAAATTATATATTATAATATTATGCGCAACATAAAACATTGATAAAACAATTCTATAATAAAAGCGTAAACTTACTTTCCATAATGGTTATATCGAATCCCATGTAATTTATTCCTACATGTTTTCATTTTCTGCATAATCTCTGCAGATAAAATACTGTGAATAGCATTTGGCGAAACACTATAAAATATAAATTAATTTTATTATTAGTTTAATTGAAAGTCAATTTCTAAAAAATATGTAGTACTTACTCTACGTATTTTCTTATTAATAAGTCAGCACAATCACGAGTCAATCCTTGAAATTTTGCAATATCTTTTACAATTTCATAAAACAATTCTCTTTTCATTTTGAAAATTTTATTTAATTTTATGCACAATTTACAATTAATTTTCTATCTAAAAATTATACATAAACACGCGAAAACCCTGTTTACTTTTTTTTTTAGGTTATACTGTTTATGTTTGAAAACTTGTCCGCTGCTGCGATCTTGAGTCACGTGTCGAAAGCATTTCAAGAAACATTCAAGATGAAAATGATTGGAGGCTATCGTCTGGTATAATACCAGTATAAATTTTCCAGCTGATATATTTTGTGTCCGTGCTTTTGTTGTCATTTTTATTTCTATATAATTATTTTTTAAACTATTATTTTTTACTGATTCAAGTTAATTATTGATAATAAATATTGATAGTATTATTTATATCAATTACTACACACAACTGAATGTTAATTAATAAAAACAGTCTATTAACGAAACAAAATAATTATTGGAAAATTTTCTTTGATCAAAGAAAAATAGATGTTGAAATAAATATTTAGATAATGAAAAAGTACAAAGTAGGTAAAGACTCGAATAATAAGCAAAAAACAAGAACAAATACTGAAGGTAATTTTTTCTTTATGTTATTGTTTTTTTATGATAGTTTTTTAGATCTAAATCAATTATTGACATGCATATGAAAAATTTTTTTATTTACTCAATAAAAATGTCATACATACACTAAAATTTAGAAGTTGCATGTGAAGATATAAAATATGTAAATTTTGTTTTGAAAAATCAAATAATTAGATGCCAGTCATATATTTGTATATAAATATATCTGGCTTTTAATAAAAGTAAAATAAAAAATCATGATACTAAAATGAAGAAATATCTAATAATTTAAAAAAAAAATTTTACTTGAATAAATTTAAAAAAAATTGTTGATGCAATTTTTCAAAAACATTCAGAGAATGTAAAAATATTTAATTACCGATATTTTTAAAAAATTAATTGATTTATGGGATTAAAAAATTTCATGTTTGCTATGTTGACACCAATCATATTTTAGTAATATAGTTAACAATTTATTAAAAATAATTTTTTTTTTTTTCTAGAAACGACGAGTAAAAAGAAAAATAAAGAAGATGAAGAGACGGAGGAAGTGGTTTGTTTAGGGCCAAGTTCGCCGAAAAAATCTAAAGTTACTTCAGAAAGCAATAACGATCTATCAGAAAGTAATTACAATGACTACAATGATGTATTTACATTAACTCAAGATAAAAATCAGGATGTCTCGTGGGATTGGAACGGTACGCCGAAATCGAAAAAAAACGATCGCACGCCCAAACGAACAAAATTGGTACACAAAAAACGCATCTCAAACTCACCGCTGCTGTATAATTCTACAAAAAGAAAGATAATCAGAAAAGATAATACTAACAATCTTGATAAATTGAAAGCTGATATGATTGCGCTGCAAGCGACTATTACGCAGGAGAAAAACGCATCTAATTCTCGGGCTGAGCAGTCGAATAACGGTAACCATATTGATAATGACAGTGATAACGATGATAATGATGATGATCTTAACATTCCCGAGGAACTTGAATTTGATGATGACTTTAACGATGAATCTGTTTTCGTTGTCTCGTTACCTGTCGACTCGTTACCTGCACCAGCAAATATCCATGGTGCTGGTGATAATAAAAATAATGAGAATATTGATGATATGTTCGATGATTCAATGAATGACACAATGATAAGGTGTAGTCAAGAAATAGAGAAATCACTAAAAATAACTCCGCCTAAAAGTAAGTCTAATAAAACAAATAATCCTTTAAATTCAGTGAATAGCTCTAGTAGATCAAAGTCATTAAATGAATTTGTAAACTCAGCTGGTACCTCAAAATGCCAGCCTCAAAGTAGTTACAAAAATATACCTGCCTCTAAGCCTCAAAATTATTTGCACGCACAAACACTCGCATTTAAATTAGTGTCCGAGCAGAGTAATGCTAAGTTAATTAAACACAAGTCTGAGCCTATCAACAATTCTTCCAATGGGGGTGTGAATCCACAGAAAAATACTTCAAATGTACCTGTAAAAAATAATTGTAATGAAAATACTGAAAGCATAGATGATGGATTTCTGGATGATTCGTTCGACGATTTTTTTGCGTCGTGTGAAAATGACTTGACAAAAACAGAATCCATTCTTTTGACGGGGCAATCAACGGACACTCACTTTGGTAAAGTTTACAGTCCGAAAGAAGAATCCACGTCAAAAACAACAACTAAACCAAATTCATTTTTACCGAGGGTGCCTCAAAAATCCTCAACTTCATTTCCATCGATAAAACCTAGTTGTAATGTTAACAATATTAATCGTAATTCTAGTGTTCCAGCAATGAGACCAACTGGTGCCATACCCAAAACTACATCAATGTATAATAATTCCAATAATGGTAATTACAATAATAATAGTAATGGCCGTGGATTTCAACGTTCGGGTAGTTCAGTAAATTTAAGACCAAATGCGCCGATTGTCACTACACCAAAGAAATCCCAGGATTGGAAATTTTTCAAATCTAAAAGTGCTTCAGATTCGAGCTTTGAACAACAAACTAATATCAAACCGGGGCTTCAAGATACAAAATCACATTCAAATTTACGTAGTAGTTTTAAAGTTAATAATACAAACTTGAATTCAAGGGGTGGTTGCAGAATGTTTGCTGGTGGATCTGTAAGTAATGAACATCTGGCTGTTCGTCGGGCTACAACTTGTTTGGATCCGAATTCTGGAAGGAGCAATATTGTTAAGGATAATACTCAGTTATACAATAATGTTGACAGATTTGGAGGCAGAAGAAACGAAGGTCTTAATGTGTCTAGGAGTAATGGCACGACTAGACAGACATCGACATTATCTGCGAGAGGAATATCATCATCATCATCATCATCGTCGTCATCGTCATCGTCATCGAGAGACGTGTCTGCTGGCATGCAATCCTTGCATTTATGTTCAGACCAGGAGATCGAGAGAAAAAGGAAGGAAGCTAAACTGAAATTGGAAGCGAGAAAAAAAAGGTTGCAGGCAAGTAACAGTGATTTGCCTGGTAATTCTCTTAGATCTAACGAACGATAGTAACAAGATAAATTTATTATTCAAACAAAAGTTCTTTTATATTCCTCTTTATGACATTAATTGTGAACACAGGTATTGTGTCGATGTGAAGTGATTGAATGTTTCATTATTTGATTATTAGCTACTAACGGTACATTTTTTATTTATGATTTAATTTTTCATCACATTCCATGTCTATTAAATATCTAACTGTGGTGTAAAGTGTTCAGTGTACAGTAAGCTCAAGACTTATACGACATAAATATTTGTCACTGCCTGTTAAATATTGTAAAAATAAAAAAAATTAGCATTAATAATACAGAGCGGTTAAGAAACCTTGGTTTCTATATGTAAATATTTATTTATAAGCTAATGGAATTTTATATTTGAATAAATTTTCATTTTTTTAAATTTATTGTTAAATTTACTTTTTTATTGCACTATAAATTTAGAATTATTTTATTTTATTTTGTTAATATTTAAATTATTAGAGTCTGAGTAATTAATTAAAAGTTTATTAAAATATTTATTTATTTTTCAGGCCATACTTCTACTTGAAATTAAAAAAAAATTTTTCCGCAATCATAGTGTATGTAAATGTCATTAAACTTTTATAATCCCAATTTTTATTTATTTAAAAAATTTTTTTATTATTGAGAAGATAATAGACTGCAAAAAAATTTGATTTAATCTTTTGTACGTAATTATTTTTTATTAGTGTTGTATAAAAATTTTATTATATTGTTGAAATGATTTAATCTCTACAAAAAAAGAAATAAAACTTATCATTCTTCCTTAGTTTAATAAATATTTTAAAAAATAGACACTTAATTGTGTACTTTTATATAAATCAACGCTAAATTATTGGCTACCCGATATAGAATCATATCTTTATAATTATAAATATCATTATTATACATTGTAAAGTAATATCGTGACTTTAAATTTTATTAAACAAGTATAAATAAATTTTTGTAATCTCTACTAAAAAAAAACTTACAGTCTGGTATTAATTGAAATAAAAACGGCATTGTTCAAGAAGGTATAAGTAGACAAAGAAATGCTGCAATAAGTGTTAGAATACCGCATAATGTTGTAGGAGCAAACCAGGCAACATTACCAAGAAAATCAACAATATATGGGCTTGACATTGACCCCAATTGAGCCATAAGTAAACTTGAACCAAGTGCAGAATTTCGTACACTCGTTGGAAACAATTCTGAAGCAAGCAACATGCTGACAGTAAAATTGGCCATTAAGCAAAATTTAGATATAAACGTTAATGCCATAACTATATACACATGCTCTCTAGGAACAGCTACTATCGATAGCATACATATGGCTACAATCGTATTAATTATGGCACACGCTTTTTGACAACTTAAATATAACAGGGTTATTAGCACCAGTATAATTGCTATCAGGTCAACGGTGGCTGTAATTGCTGTGTAAATATAACGATTCGTATCAAAAGTATCAATGTTGAAGACTGAAATTAATAAAAAGAAGTAGTTAAATTTTCAAGTACATATATATATTGGAATAATGTTAAGAAAAATTTTTTTTTTACTTACTAAGGCAATAGCCGACTGATAAAGTTATGAAGAAGAGATAATACATTATAAGAATTTTTTTTCTCAAAATCGAATCCGCAAAGAGAATTTTTGTTTTTCCAAAACATTTTTTTAAACCTTTTTTTTTAGTATCTTCATTTTCTGATAGTGACGATGAAAGGTTTGAACTTGCTGGAATGAGGGCTGTTGTTTTAGAAGTTTTAGAATATTTTTCGACTATTTTTTGGGCTTCTTCATGACGAGATTGAGATAATAACCATCGAGGTGATTCAGGAAGAAACCTAACAAATTTAACAATTCAATTATAAAATAAAAAATATGATATAATACTGGATTATAAAAAAAACTTACCACACAAGAATAATTGTAATAAGAGTAAAAAATGATAATGCCAATTGTAAATATCGCCAGTTTGTTAAAAAATACGCAATTCCTATGAGCAGTAAAGTTCCAATTGAAAACATGGAATCAATGATAGCGCCAAAGAGATTTTTTTTTTTATTTTTAGTAACTTCTGACACTAAATTAATGAATATTTTTTTTATTTTATTAGTCGAATAAATTAATATAGTATGTAATATAAAAATTTTCTTCCTTACAGATAGTATATGCACATGAATACATTGAACTGATGCTCATTCCAGTCATGAATTTAAACCCAAAATATGCCCAGTACCATGGGATAAACGCACTTGCAGGTACAGAAATCGCTTGTAATATCAAACTCACAATCATTGCTTGTTTTCTTCCGTACTTATCAGAATATATTCCCAAAATTCCGTCACCCATAAGTTTTCCAAATGCATACGCAAGAAATGTATTGGCACGGTATATTTTTTTATCGCAAACTAGTTGCCACTGCAAGTAAAAAAAAATATTTAAGTTGCATACCCTACTGTTAACTATTATTTGTTTCTTTGTACGTACCTCATTAACAATTGTTGATCTCCCATTTTTATCAAAAACAAACGAAGAACAAGGAATTACGCTTGTATTGAATTTCATATCTTCTACATATTTTACCGCATCTTCATATTTAAAACCCGCAAGATCTTTATAATTAAAATTATATATATGACATTCATCTACTTCCGAAATATTTTTTATCTGTTCGGCTGTCCAATTAAACTTTTCAAGTTCTGGAATTGAGCACCAGTGTTCGGGTACCTTCAACAATATTTTATTTATCATTTTAAAATACTAATTTGATTAAAAAATACAGTAATATATGAGCGCTCTTATTTATTAATTGCAATGAAATTATGTAATTAGCTTTTCTTTATTTTCCTTTTTGCTGTGACTGTATCATGAATTAAAAAAGAATTAAAAAAACACTTTTGTTCTAGGGCCGCTTAATTTAATAAATGAATAAAAATAAAAAACACAATACTGACCTCAGCAACAAATATGTAAGACATAGTATGAAATCCATTAAGCAATGACACTGATATACTAACAAACAGAACAATCCAAATAAGTTTAGAGCCTTGTTCAAGATCATCTAAATCTTGCAGAATATTTCTTTCAGTTGTCACACTTAATTTGGATTCCATTTTTTATATTTTCTATTTTTTGCACTTGTTCAAATTGAATACAGATCAATAATTAAATTTTTAACTGAAACTCTCAAATCTATATTGATAAAAATTTTCCGTGTTAATTTGCTGGTGTACTTACTTCGCGTAACAGTGATTTTTTAATAATCCGAATTATTAATCCATGATCAATAAATCTGGCGGTGATATTCCACGTGTGAGCCTTGGGTATTATTTCTGCTGATACGCACTCTAAATATGAATCCAGTCCCAATACAAACATCAGGTATCGTCGTTTTATATAGTCAAACTGATTTGACGAAAAAACATCAGCCATATGGTTCAGCCATTCATTATCGCAAAGATAATAATCACAATTATCTCTTTTAGGCATCTATTGTCCCAAACGTCGAGGGTTCAACGAACAAAATCAACTGGCTATGATATATACACGTGTCAACTCTCTTGATGCCTTTGTAGAAAATCTACTGCTCATGTCACACTATTAATGATCATTAAAGTTTAGTTATTGAAAAATATATCAAGGTCAAGATCAAATGATGATATTTACGTTATCGCTCAATTAATTGAATGATTAAAATGCTGTACCAATTGGATATTATAAGTATTGAGAGTTAAATAAATTTCAAGGTCAATTAGGTGAAGATGAATAATTTTACCCGGAAAAAAAAGAGAAAAATTACATTATATAATGTAACGTAGCGCTTCTTTTAAAAAAACTGGAAAAATTAGTCTCAGATTGTAATTATGACAAATTTTATAAGAATTACATTGTAAAATGTAAAAATTACATTGAAGGCTCCGAAAATTAACATTCAAAGTTTGAATTTATAAAAATGTTATTTCAAACTGCAATTTTTCTAGTTTTTTATATAAATCGACGCTTATTACTATTTATAATAACATTCCAGGTGTACAAATAGTAATTATAAATTATCAATTATTAAAAAATTTTTTTTTGTTTTTCTCTTCTCTCAAATCTCTTAAATCTATATTCTTTTTACAGATGATATTTATTGTATATAAATATTAACTTAACATTCTGCACATGAAAATGTAATATATTGTTGTAAACTGTAGAGAGCGTTTATTTTCAAATAAATAAATAAATAATGTAATTTTTCTCTTTTTTTTTTTTCCGTGCACTGAAAAAAAAATTAACTCGATTCAAGAGAAAAATTCTTGAACCAAGAAAATAATTTTGAAGAGTTTAATTGTCTTGAATTAAGTAAAATTTACTTAAACCAAGAAAAATTTCTTAGTTTAAAAATTTTTCTACTCAGATCAAGAAGATAAAATTCTTCAAAATTATTTACTTGATTAAAGTAAATTTTTTTCTGTATGTACGTAAATAAATATTAAACGTATTTTTTTTTTTAATTTTAAAAATTTACTTAACTTTAAGAATGGTTTATTAAGCTTTGATTTATGAAGTATATTGTTTGCAAAAGAAAAAAAAATTCAATTCTGATGAATAAATAGTAAATTTTTATTTCTTTACAATAACTATAATTTATTCGACATTAACAAAAACTTACATTAATTTTTTTATCTTAATGCTATCATTATTTTTAACTCATGTAAATTATTTATGATACAATTCATTAATTAAACAGGAACAATACAACAAAGAAGTCCTGCAATAAATAGTGCGCCACCGCAAAGCACAGATGGAGACCACGGTGCAACTTTGCCCAGAAAATCAACCAAGTATGGAGATGACATTGATCCAACTTGGGCCATTAATATACAGCTTCCTAAAGCTGAATTCCTTACACTTGATGGGAACAGTTTCAAAGAAAATAACATATTTGTTGTAAATGTAGAACTTAAACAAAATTTCGATATCACTGTCAGTTCTATCGTCAGATATATATTGTCTTTGGGTATAGCAACCATTGATAGCATACAAATTGATGCGATCCAGTAAAGAATAATAGTTATTTTCTGACTACTTATATATCTGAGAACTATTGAAACTGTAAGAAGAGATACGAGCTCAGTGGTTGCTGTTGCTGCCATGAAAATATAACGATTTATTTTGAAATTATCAACATTAAAAACTAAAACAAAAAACTATCATTAGTACGATAAATAGAATTATTATAAAATGAATAATGAGAATATTAATTACTTAAATAATAGCCGACCATCACACAAACAAAAAATGAAAAGTACATGATAAGAATCTTTTTTCTATAAATTGGATCTGTAAAAAGAATTCTTGAATTTCCTAGAAAACGCTCAGCAAAACTCTTTTGATGCTTTTTTTCAGTAATAGAATGGTCTATTGGTATAGAAGTTAGTGGTATACTTGTGGTAATGAAATCCGGAGTAAAAGTAATTTTTCGATATTTTTCAATTATTTTTTGTGCTTTATTATGACGATTTAGGGCTATTAACCAACGTGGTGATTCCTCTACAAACCTAAATACAATTGAGAGTTATATCAAAATAATATTCGGATATTAGAATATTCGGATGAATATTCGAACTATCAAATAAATTTACCAAACCAAGATAATTGCTGGAATAGTGAATAATGATAGTGCCATTTGTAAGTTTCTCCAATTTTTAATATAATAAGAAATAATTATGAGCAAATATACGCCAGCTGGGTTTAAAGTATCTGATACAATTCCTAAAATCTTCATTTTGTTTTTATTTGCAATTTCTGACACTATAGTCATAAATAAAATTATTTTAGATAATTTAAACAAAATTTTAAATCTAAAAAAATTTATAAATGTAAAATATATTCGGGAAATTGCACTTGCCAATCGTGTAAGCCGATGAATACATTGCTGCAACGCTGAGTCCAATTAGTAATTCGCATAAAATGTACCCCCAAAACCATGGAATAATTGAAGTTAGAGGTACAGCAATAGTTTGCAGAGTTAAACTTATAATCAATGCTTTTCTTCTTCCATTTTTGTCGGCGTATACTCCCAAGATTCCAGTACCTAAAAGTTTTCCGAGGGAATATGTAAAATATGTGTTTGCTCGATATAATTGTCGATCACAAACTAAACTCCACTAATAAACCCAATTGAAAAAAATTTTTGTATTAGTGATAATAATAATAATAATGATAACAATATAAAAACTATGTATTACTTACTTCATTAACTATTGTTGACTTTTTACTTTTATCAAAAACGAAAGAAGAACAAGGAACAAGACTAGTGTTAAATTTTAAATCTTCAACATACTTTCCAGCGTCTTTATAGTCTAAACGCGCAAGATATGCATAATTGTAATCATACTTCAAGCAATTGTCTACTGTTGAAATATTTTGTGCTTGCGTGGCTGTCCAGTTAGCATCTAACAGTTCTGGAATATGGCACCAATGCTCAGGTATCTAAAAAATAGATCGTTCTATTTTGTAATTTTGTGAAAATTATTAATATTTTTTTGTAATCCAGTTCAGCTAGCTAACCTCAGCTATGAACACATACGACATCGTATGCAACGATTTCAATAGTGAAGATATGGCACTAACAAAAAAAGCAATCCACAAAAGCTTTGAGCCTCGTCCTAGTTCATCGATCGTTTGCAGGAGGCACTTTTCTTGTACTTTTTTATTTTCTTCATTTTTCATAATTGAGAAACACTATAAATATAACTATAATATTTAGCAAGTTTAAATAGAAATTGCGAGTTATTACAACGAAAATATAAGACTTTATGATATCATTGCGAGTATGTTTTTCTAGTTAATCAAAAAACAAAGTGATGTCCTAGAGATATCATATTCTAATTGAAAAATAAAAAAAAAAAATTACGGAAGTAGAGATTAGTACGGTAGCATATAAGTTTGAACTATATATGGCAAGGTAGTGAACGTTTTTGTGCATGTGTGGATTTTTTTTATCAATGAACAACAAATACAATCACTTTTAACATTGTAGGATATTTTTATCTGCTCACGTTATCTATTGTAGATACAGCGCGTTTTTATACAACAATGTCATTACAAAGTGTGTCGTGAATTTCAAATGCTAGTAGATCATTCAATATCTTAAAAATTCCAACTCACTTTGATGAATTAAATATCAAAATTAGTAAAATTTTCATTTTTAAATTCTGAGTATGTCGGGAAAGGAGCAGGATAAGCATAATTCAGGTAAAACTCCAAATTTTATTAAATTATATGTCTTGATCAGTAATTTTAAATAAAAATGTGATTACTGAAGTTTATGAAAATTAATTATAGTACAATTTATTGTTTAAACTGGAACAATGCAGCATAGAAGTCCTGCAATAAAAAGTGTACCACCACAGAGCACAGTTGGAGACCACGGTGCAACTTGGCCCAAAAAATCAACCAAATATGGCGATGACATTGATCCTATTTGAGACATCAATAAACAGGTCCCTAAAGCTGAGTTTCTTACACTTGATGGAAATAATTTCAAAGAAAATAACATATTTGTTGTAAATGTAGAACTTAAACAAAATTTAGATATCACTGTCAGTCCAATAATCAAATATACATTGTCTTTGGGAATAATAATCATTGATAGCATGCAAATCGATGCGATCCAATAAAGAATAATAGTTGTTTTCTGACTACTTAAAAATTTTAAAATTACTAAAACTAAAAGAAGAGAAAGCGTTTCTGTAATTGCTGATGCTGTCACGAAAACGTAACGATTTATTTTGAAATTATCAATATTGAAAACTGAAACAAAAAAAATTTATTAGACAGGTATTTATAGATAGAAATATAATAAGTTATGAAATTCATAATTACCTAGATAAAAGCTGACCATCACACATACAAAAAACGAAAAGTACATTATAAGTATCTTTTTCCTGTAAATCGGATCTGCAAAAAGAATTCCTATATTTCCTAGATAACGTTCCATACAACTTGGTTGATACTTTTCTTTAGTTATAGAGGGTTCCATTGGTATAGAAGTGAGTGGTATACTTGCTGTTATCAAAGCCGGTGTAATGGCGACTTCACAATACTTTTCTAATATTTTTTGGGCTTCATCATGACGAGATTGTGATATGAGCCAGCGAGGTGACTCGTCTACGAACCTGAAAAATATGATAATCAAGTTGTATCTAAATAACTTCAATGAATATTCAATGATTATTTAATAGATGAATTTACCAAATAAGAACAATTGTTGGAATAGTAAACAACGATAATATAATCTGCAAGTTTCGCCAGTCTGTTACGTAGAAAGAGATAACTATGAGCAAACAAGTTCCTACCGACCAGTTAATATCTACTATAGTTCCCAACACCTTCATTTTTTTCTCATTAGCAATTTCCGACACTGAAATAATTACCATGAATAAAATCATTAGGCAAAACTTCTTTTTTATTAATAATTCACTAAGAAGAAATAAAAATTTTGTCCAAAGATTTCTTGACTTAAGAATTTGTTACAATAAACAATTTAATATATTAATTTTTTGATAAAAGAAAACCAAAATCTGTTTCCGCTATCATAAGTAAGCGAACGAATAGCTTCTTTTAAATTGAAGAAAAATTATTTTAATCAATTCGACCAATTCTTCAAACAAAAATGTACATTATTGAAAATTTTGAAGAATATACATTCTTGTGTCAAGAAAATAAAATTTTAAAAGAAGTATTTTTCTTCTCAGTGTATAAAGAAATAAAGTACGTACTTATTGTGTATCCCGATGAATAAATTGTTGAAACACTAAGTCCAATTAATAATTCACATAAAATATACCCCGATAACCATGGCACAACTGAAGTTAAAGGTACGGCAATCATTTGTAGAACCAATCCTATTATTATTGCTTTCAATCGTCCATATTTATCTGCGAATACTCCAAAGACTCCGGTACCCAAGAGCTTTCCAAATGAATATACAAAATAGGTATTTGCGCGGTATAATTTTCGATCACAAATCAAGCTCCACTAATAAATACAATTAGAAAATTTTTTTGCATTAATGGTAAAAGATAATCATAAATCATACCTACAATTACTTACTTCATTTACAATCGTTGATTTTCCACTTTCATCAAAAACGAAAGAAGAACAAGGAACAAGACTAGTGTTAAATTTCGAGTCTTCAACATGCTTTACGGCATTTTCATAGCCTAAATGGGCAAGATATGCATAATTGTAATCATATTTCAAGCATTTGTCTACTGTTGAAATATTTTGTATTTGCTCGCTTGTCCAGTTAGCATCTAACAGTTCTGGAATATAACACCAATGTTCAGGTATCTGAAAAATAAATAATTTTTTTGCAAAAAATTATTCACATTATTTAACAATATAATTTGGTGTACTTGCCTCAGCTATGAAGAGATATGACATCGTATGTAGTGCGTTCACTATTGAACTTATGACATTGAGAAGAAAAACAATCCAAAGTAATTTTGAACCTCTTCCTAATTCATCGATTGCTTGTAGAAGGCACTTTTCGTGTATTTTTTCATCTTTTTCATTTTTCATACTTTGAACACTTTGTAGGCGTTACACTTTTACAGTATAAATAAAAATTGAGAAGTGATGTAACGATAATGTGAAGTTAAAAAATTTCGCTGATGAATAAATTATGCTCTGATATAAATTTTAACAATCTTAAATGAAAATAGTAATAAATGTATTTTATAAGAAGAAGTGGAACTTTATCATATCATTTCAAGTATATTTTGCGTGTAAATCAAATAACAAGTCATGATAAGCTGCTGTCTAAGAGATGTCACGTGTTAATTAAACAGAATTTCTAAACTTGAGATTATAAATTTTAATTGTGATAACTTGATAATTTGAATTGTTTATTGCGAAGCCGTGAACTTTTGAACTTTATGCATGTGAATTATTTTTAAACTTTCTTTTTTGATATCTACAAAAAATATGATCGTAATTGACGAATATAAGAATTTAATTTAGACAAGGAGAGTAGTCAGTAATTTATTAGTACAAGTTATTAAATAATTGTTTAATTATTCTTAATTAATTTATAATTCTAAAGATAATAATTATGATAACCTTGTTTTATCAGATTCTATTTTCGCGGATGGTGGGGCAATGAAACATGTACTCCTAAATGAAATATCAAAATTTACGCTTGTGTTTACTTCCTTGATAAAGAAGAGGGGTTTAAAATGATTCAAAATGAGTTGAAAGTAGCTTATTTAAATACTATATAAATATGCATATTGCGTTGGGGTAATATTTTCAATATAATGGTCGATTATAAATAATTTTTTCTTAAAAACAAATGTACAGATACGTCAAATTTATAATTTACTCAGTATTTATTAAGTAAATTTACATTAATTTTTATCGTACAGTTTTTTCATCATTTTAAATAATAATTTAAAAAATAGAAATTATAAAAATTATTTATAATACAATTCATTAATTAAACAGGGACAATACAACAAAGAAGCCCTGCGATAAATAGTGCGCCACCGCAAAGCAAAGAAGGTGACCACGATGCAATTTTACCAAAAAAGTCCACTAGGTATGGCGCTGACATTGATCCAACTTGGGCCATCAACATACAACTTCCTAAAGCTGAGTTTCTTACACTTGATGGGAATAATTTCAAAGAAAATAATACATTTGTTGTAAATGTAGAACTTAAACAAAATTTAGATATTACTGTCAATCCTAAAATCATATATACATTGTCGTTGGGAACGGCAATCATTGACAGCAAGCAAATCGATGCGATCCAGTAAAGAATAATAGTTGTTTTCTGACTACTCATAAATCTGAGAATTACCGAAATTAAGAGAAGAGATGTTGTTTGAATAATTACTATTGCTATCATGAACACATAGCGATTTACTTTAAAATTATCAACACTGAAAACTGAAATAAAGAAGAAACATTAAGCTCAATTTTATTAATAAAAATCATAATAGGAAAGAGTGAATGTTATAAATACCTAAATAAAAGCTTGTCATCAAGCAAACAAAGAACGAAAAATACATAATAAGTATTTTTTTTCTAAATATTGGATCAGCGAGGAAAATTCCTATATTTCCAAGATAACGCTCCATACAACTTTCTTGATGCTTTTCTTCAGCCACTATAGATTCTTTCATCGGTAGAGATTTAAGAGGTAAACTTTCGGTAAGGAGACCCGGCGAAATAGATACTTTTCGATACTTTTCTATTATTTTTTTCGCCTCTTCAAGACGATTTTGGGATATTAACCAACGTGGAGACTCGTCTACAAACCTAAAAAATTTATCAGTTAATAGTTTTTATATAAGCGTCAATTGCATGAAGATTCAATTTCGTTGGTGACACGACAAAATCTCCCCTCTAAAATCTAATTTCAAATTATAATATTATTATCCCTGACAGTTGTAATGGTCTTTTTCGTATAAATACCCTGTTTAAAATTTCCAATAGGATCCCATCAAAAGCGACAAAAGCCACTTAGAAACCCATAAATTGTATTGGTTTCTAAGTGGCTTTTGTCGCTTTTGATGGGATCTTATTGGAGCTTTTCAACAGGGTATACATAAAAACCATGATAAAAGGGCACAACGAGATTTTGAAGCGTATTTTTTGTCGGGGAGATTTTGTCATGGAAACAATTTCGTTATCAAAAACATAAACTTACCACACAAGAATCATTGCTGGAATAGTGAACAATGACATTGAAAATTGTAAATTTCGCCAACCTGTTAGATAGTAAGATATAATTATAAGAATACCAGTTCCTACACAATAAAATGTATCTACTATAGTTCCCAATAGCTTCATTTTTTTTTCATTGGCAATTTCTGACACTACAATCATCAATAAAATCATTAATTATATCTTCTTTTTTTTTTATTAGAATAAAAAAAGATGTAATACCTACTAATTGTGTAACCCGATGAAAACATTGTTGCAACGCTAATTCCAGTCATTAGCTTACAGAGAAGATATGCCCAAAACCAGGGAACAACAGAAATTACAGGTGTGGCAATCATTTGTAGAAACAAACCTATTATCAATGCTTTTTTTCTGCCATACTTGTCAGCGAATACTCCCAATCCTCCAAGACCCAAAAGCTTTCCAAATGTATAGATCAAATAAGTACTTGCTCGGTAAAATTGTCGATCACAAATCAAGCTCCACTAATACACAAAATTAGAAAATTTATTTTTATTAATTATAAGAGATAATAATAAATCATACCTCCAATTACTTACTTCATTTACGATTGTTGATTTTTCACTTTTGTCAAAAACGAAGGAAGAACAAGGAACAAGACTAGTGTTAACTAAAAAATCTTCAACATGTTTTCCAGCGTTTTCATAGCCTAAGTGCACAAGATGTGTATAATTGTAGTCATACATCAGACATCTATCCACTGCTGAAATATTTTGTATTTGCTCATTTGTCCAGTTAGCATCTAACAGTTCTGGAATATGGCACCAATGTTCAGGAATCTGAAAAATAAATAAGTTATTTACAAAAAATCAGTCATTTTATTGAATAATGCTATGTAGTGTACTTACTTCAACTAAGAAGATATATGACATTGTGTGTAATGCGATCACTATTGAATTTATAACACTGAGAAAAAAAGCAATCCAAAGCAATTTTGAACCTTTTCCTAATTCATCGATTGCTTGTAGAAGATATCTTTCTTGTATTTTATTCTTTTCATTCTCCATAGTCCAACATTAGTGTATGAAAATGGTTATAAATTTATTAATAGATAAAATAATAAAATTTTATCAAATATTTTTTATTACGATTCTAGTGTAACTCACACGTAGAGTCATAACAAGGTACTATCAGAGAGCTATCACATTAATTAGAGGATATGATTGTGATCGAAAATCAATATTTTATTTAATAAAATTAAAATTACAACGGATTTATATACTTCACGGTAATATTTAAACCCACGAGTGGTAAATACGGAACTAAATATACTACTTAGACCACAAAAAATTGAGATTTCGTAACGTTAAAGATAAATTAATTATTCTTTATTTGTTTACTATCATAAAGATAATGGTTTTGATAATTTTTCGTAAAGTCTGTTGTTTCTAAAATTGTGTCATAAATATAGTCTAGACTGATGCTCGTGAAAAAATTAACGTCAAAACTAATGCTTGTATTTATATAAACTCTGACACATTATTTTATGAAATTGGTAGATTATTTAAACTGCTAAATTTATCAAAAAAGAAATGTTCAATTACACTTAAGCGATTGAAAAATTGAAATATTAAATTGGCATTTTCTTAAAATTTAAATAAAATATTTTCATACCTTCGTACTGATGACAATACTTCGACCGCCAAAAAAAATAATCAATTTTATGTAAAGAATAAAGAAAAAACTTTTGTTGAAATTTTACGGAACCTTTATAATAATAATAATTATAATTTATTTGTTTATTATATATGAAAGAGATGACTTGTTCACTCACATTAACAATGACTTACATTAATTTTTACAATTTGTTTCTCATCATTTTAACCTGATAATTTGAGTATATTGAAAATTGTTAATATTAATTATATTAATATTAGACAGGAACGATGCAACACAGAAGCCCGGCAATTAAAAGTGTAACACCACAAAGCACAGATGGAGACCACGGAGCAACTTTGCCCAAAAAATCAACCAAGTATGGCGCTGACATTGATCCAGCTTGGGACATTAACAAACAAGTTCCCAAAGCTGAGTTTCTTACACTCGATGGGAACAATTTTAAAGAAAATAACATATTTGTTGTAAAAGTAGGACTCAAAGTTAATTTAGATATCACTGTCAATCCTACAGTCATATATACATTTTCCTTAGGAATAGCAATCATTGATAGCAAACAAATTGATGCAATCCAGTAAAGAATAATAGTTGTTTTCTTACTACTCAGAAATTTAAGAATTATTGAAACTGAAAAGAGAGATATAAGCTCAATAATCACCATTGTTATCATAAATACGTAACGATTTACTTTAAAATTGTCGACATTAAAAACTGAAAAAAAAAGAGAAATTATTAAATACATATTTATCGATAGAAATAATTATAATTAGTAATATCAACACTTACCCAGATAAAAACATGTCATAAGACAAATGAAGAATGAATAGTACATAATGAGTATCTTTTTTCTGTATATTGGATCTGTGAAAAGAATTCCTATATTCCCCAAGTAACGTTCCATACAATTTTTTCGATGCTTTTCTTCAGTAACTAAAGAATGTTCCATCGGTAACGATGTGAGCGGTAAACTTTCAGTAAGAAGACTTGGTGAAATAGTTACTTTTCGATATTTTTCTATTATTTTTTGCGCCTCGTCAAGACGATTTTGGGATATTAACCAACGGGGTGACTCGTCTACAAACCTAGAAAATTTATCAGTTAATGGTTTTTATACACTGAGAAAAAAAAGTTTTTGTCCAGAAAAAAATTTCTTGGCTCAAGAATCGTTTAAAATAAATTTTGGTTTTTTGACAAAATAATATCAATATCTATCATGCTAATAAAATATTGGCATTAATTTTGATAGATTAACAAACGAATAGGTTCACGTGAATTAAACAAAAAATAATTCGATTAATTCGATCAATTTTTGAGACAAGAAAATATATTTTTGAAAATTATCAAGAATATATATTCTTGTGACAAGAAAATTTTCTCAAGAGTAGAACTTTTTAACTTCCCGCTAAGAAAATCGAAGATTTTCAAAAATCGGGAAGTTATTGGTTTTACGCCGTTATTCGAAAATCGAGTTTTCATCAGATCTCGACGTTTTGAGGTCCTAGGAAGCTTCCCTGACTACTCCTGCGAGGTCGTCACTATGTCTGTGTGTGTGTGTGTGAAAGTATGTGAACCGCTTATAACTTTTGAACGGCTGATTCGATTTTATCGCAGTTGGTGCTATTTGAAAGGGCTTGGCCAAACTTAGATTTTGAGTATAATTTGGACCGATTCGGATCAGTAGATTTTGAGAAATCTTAAAAAAACTAAGAAAAAAATTTTTTCAATTGTGGTTTTTTTTTGGATAACTTTTAAACGGCTCCACCGATCGATTCCAAAAACTAATCAGCTCTAGACAATAAAAAACCACGTCGATCGCCACCAAGCTGGTCGAAATCGGTTGATTCGTTCGAGAGATATCGTGAACGAAAGAAAACCAAAAAAAGTGTTTTTTCGGGATTACTCCGAAATTTTTGGTTCGATCACTTAAAACCTGAAAATAACTTATGAGGATGATAAAATTGCGTCGAATGCCGCCAACCGCGTGAAAATCAATTGATCCATTCAAAAGTTATTGCGGTTTGAAAATTCCAAAAATAGTGTTCTATGAAACTTCTATCAGACTTTTGAGCTGAGAGAGCTCAAATGCATAGAAATATTATCTCTTTGAACTCAGTGAGCTCAAAATATCACATAAATTATATTTTGAGCTCAAAAATCTCAAAAATGTACTAAGTACAATTTTAAGCGCCCAGGTATGGAATTAGCGGGAAGTTGCAGGAATGGCCTTTAGGGTGAACCGTTTTTCTAATTTTTTTTCTCAGTGTATAAGCATCAATTGGATGAATATTCAATTTCTTTATCAAAAACATTAACTTACCACACAAGAATAATTGCTGGAATAGTAAACAATGACATCGCAATTTGTAAATTCCGCCAATTCGTTATAAAGTAAGAGAGAGTTATGAGCAAACAAGTTCCCATACAATAAAATGCATCTACTACAGTTCCCAATATCTTCATTTTTTTTTCATTAGCAATCTCTGATACTGTAGTCATAAAAAATCATTGATTAAAATTTCTTTTTTTTTTAGAGTAAAAAAAATGTAGTACGTACCGATTGTGTACCCCGATGAATACATTGCAGCAATACTGAGTCCAATCAATAGTTCACAAACAAGGTAAGCCCAAAACCAGGGAACAATTGAACTTAAAGGTACAGCAATAGTTTGCAGGATTAAAGCAATTATTAATGTTTTCTTTCTTCCATACTTGTCAGCGAACACTCCCAATCCTCCAAGACCCAAGAGTTTTCCAAATGAATATACAAAATAGGTATTTGCACGATATAATTGTCGATCACAAATCAAGCTCCACTAATAAACACAATTAGAAATTTTTTTTGTATTAATTATAAGATAATATAAATCATACCTACAATTACTTACTTCATTTACGATTGTTGATTTTCCACTTTTGTCAAAAACGAAAGAAGAACAAGAAACAAGACTAGTATTAAATTTCGAGCCTTCAATATGTTTTCCAGCGCTTTCGTAACTTACTAACGCAAGATGTGTATAATTGTAATCATACTTCAGGCATCTATCCACTGCTGAAATACTTTGTACTTGCTCGGCTGTCCAGTTAGCATCTAATAGTTCTGGAATATGGCACCAATATTCAGGTATCTAGAAAATAAATTATTCATTAGTGAAAAATATTTTTTTTTTTATTGTACAATCTCATTTGACATACAAACCTCAGCTATGAAAATATAGGACATCGTATGCATTGATTTTAATATAGAGCTCATAACACTGAGAGAAAACACAATCCAAAGTAATTTTGAACCTTTTCCTAATTCGTTGATTGCTTGCTGAAGGTACTTTTCTTGTATTTTTTTATCTTCTTTATTTTCCATTATTTATCAGGTTTTAATTCTATCATTTACAAAGTATGATTCTAGTAGAAATTACACGAAATTTTATAAAAACCTACAATTTGAGAAATATTACGCGATTATCAAAACACACAATGAAAATCTATTATTGATACTAATCACTTTGTGTAATTTAATAAAAAAATTTTAATTTCAACTGAGTAGTATTTTTAAATAATATTCGTGCCCATGCGTACCGAATACAGAACTAAATATTAATCTACCGTTTAGAACCTGGAAAAAGTTGACTTTCGTCACTTTCGAGATAATTAAACTATTATTATTTATTTGTTCATTATCATAAAGATAATAGTTTGATAATCTTTTGTAAGGTCTGTTGTTTTCAAAGCAGATTTGTTTAAAACGTTGCTCATAAAAGAAATACATATCAAAAGTAATGCTTTTCTTTTTCTAAACTCTGACTTAATAATATGTTCATCCTAAATTTTTCAGAAAATAGAGATATAAATATGTTTGAAACATTAAGAAATTGGGTTATACAAGTAACATAAAAATAAAAAAAAAAAAATTTCCAAGGAGATATAATTCTTATCATTTTTCCGTATCTTTAAATTTTATTAAAAATTTGAGGTTTAAATCATTACAAATCATTCCTTAACAGAAATCGTGCAGCATAAAAGTCCAGCTAAAAGTGTCAAAATACCACAAACACTCGTTGGAGCCCACCAAGCTACTTTGCTTAATAATTCCACAAAAAAGGTGCTCCCATGGTGCCAATCTGCCCCATAACAAAACTAGTTCCGAATGCTGTGTTTCTCACTCCTGGAGGAAATAACTCTGAAGCAAATAACATGTTGGTCGTATAGTTTGCTGTCAAACAAAACTTGAAAATTACTGTCATTACTATAATTATGGTCATATTCGCTTTGGGAATGAACGTAATTGTTAGCATACAAAACGACACGAAGAAATAAATAGCAATAGTTGCTTTTTTAGCGCTGAAAAACATGAGGATAACTGAAGTTGTCATGAGTGCTAATACTTCACCACTTGCTGTAGACGCCATGTATATGTAACGATTAGCTTGAAACGTATCAATACTGAAGACTAGAATTAAAAAAAAAATTACTATAGTTATTAGAGAAAAAATTAACAAATATTATAAAAATTTATTTTTTTTAACTGACCCAAGCAATAGCTGACAGAAATAGACACGAAGAACGAATAATACATAGTAAACAATTTTTTTCGCAAATTTGAATTAGTAAGAAGAATTTTCATACTTTTGAAGTAACGTTGAATTAAATATTTATGTTGTTTTTTTTTCTTTGTTTCAACTTGTGAAATCGGTAATGGAAGATTAGAACTTCCGGTTATAAGTGCTGGCGTAACGATTATTTTGCGATATTTTTCTATTATTTTTTGTGCTTCATCATAACGTTTTTGAGAAATAAGCCACCTAGGTGACTCTGGAATGAATCTGAAATTTAAAAATAGTAGATATTAAATAACCAAAAAGACTTATCAATTCAAAGAATATTTATCGACCAACCAAACGAGAATGATCATTGGAATGGTAAATATTGTTAATTCCAATTGAAATTGTCGCCAATCCAACATAAAATAAGCTATACTTAAAACAACCCAAGTTCCGACAGGATATTGAATATCAAAAATAGTCCCAAGAATTTTTCTTTTTTTGTCCACTGCAACTTCCGATACTGCAATAAAATTATCAATTATATTTAAATGATTAGATCTTGGGAATTTGGACAATAAATGAAGATGTTAAATTATAGGAGTTGCAACGTTTCGCTGATTTATTTCAGCTTCATCAGGCAAATCTTATGGTTAACATGAGACAAGGATGTTAACCATAAGATTTGCCTGATGAAGGTGAAATAAATCAGCGAAACGTTGCAATTCCTATAATTTAACATCTTCATTTATTGTCCAAATTCCCAAGATCTAATCATTTAAATATTTTAAAATATGGACGAGAACTTAAATATTAATTATCAATTATAAATATTTATTCTTTTATCTAATTTGTACTGTTGTATAAATAACTTCTTACGAATTGTATATGATGATGAATATAAAGATCCTGTACTCATTCCAGTAATAAGTTTGAAAAAAATAAAAGCCCAATACCATGGTACCAATCCACTAGACGGAAGGGCGATTACTTGCAGTAATAAAGCAATTATTATTGCTTTTTTTCTTCCGTATTTGTCAGCATATATTCCCAGCAATCCATTTCCCAAAAGTCTTCCTAGTGCATAAGCAGAAAAGGTATTTCCTCGATATAAATATTTATCGCAGACTAATTCCCACTAGGTAATGATATAAATTAAAAATTGTTATAAATCATAAATCATAGTAATTAATAGCGCTATCAAATACTTACTTCACTAACAATCGTCGACCTTTCATTGTTGTCAAAAACAAACGATAAACAAGGAACAATACTTGTATTGTGTTTCAGTTCTTTCACATATTCTTCAGCGTCTTCATATTTTAAATTTGCTAGATTTGTATAATTATAATCATATATATGACACTCATTAACTGTAGAAATATTTTTTATCTCCTCGGTTGTCCAGTTGGACTTTTGAAATTCTTTGATGGAACACCAGTGTTCAGGTATCTAAAAAATATAATCTCATTTTTTTCCAATTCTAATTTAGTAATTTATTGAAATATTGTACGAACCTCAGAAATAAATACGTAAGATATTGAATGCATGCCATTTAAAAATGGTGCGATGATACTGGTGATAAAAGCTATCCAAAGAAGTTTTGAACCTTCTCCAAGTTCGTCCAAGACTCTCAGAAGACATTTTTCTTTTATTTTTCATTTTCTTCCGATTCCATTAATCTACCACATATCTTTGATGAATCTCTGATAAATTTCTCTTAAAAATATTAAAGTAATTCGTAAATGTCAAAAGATTATAGATTGTATCTCACTTATCGCGATAAAAAAAGTACTGAAAATATGATTAAGATATCAAATTTATGTTAAACTATAACTAAACACCTTGATAATGCTAATTGTTGATTATGTAAATAACTTTTTATTCTTAATGTTTTTTTTATCCGTTGAGATAAGACACATGTTCGGCTGGTGATTTCACATGCGAATATCGGTTTAATCTTAACACTTTTATAATTTCTCTACTGATTATTGTAATTATTATTACCTGTCTTATATTTTTCATTCTTACAAATTTTATATTTATAATGAAATTTAGCATTTGAAAGCGCGATAATTGTTTTTTTTTTGTAGAAATTAAAAAAATACAATTCAGAGCCTGAATTATACAAAGAAACACTAAGTTCGGCTTTATGAAGGGATAACTTGTCAGTATAACTCAATTTTGAATTATAAATTTATATAAAAATATACATATTTGATAAATTATGAAAAATATTATAATAATTTAATGTAGGCACAATAAAAATTTAATACATTCTTTCTATTAAAATTTTGCGACTTAAGTCTTTACAAATGATTCTTTAAACAGAAATAATGGAACAAAAGAATCCAGCTAAAAGTATCAAAATACCGCAAAGACTCATTGGAGCCCACCAAGCTACTTCGCTTAGTAAATCTACGAAATAAGGTGCTCCCATGGTGCCTATTTGCCCCACAACTAAGCTAGTTCCAAATGCTGTGTTCCTAACGCCTGGAGGAAATAATTCTGAAGCAAATAACATAGTGGTCGTAAAACTTGCTGTTAAACAGAACTTAGAAATCACTGTGAGTCCCATAATTATGTTGATGTTTACTTTCGGAATGGCTACAATTGTTAATAGACAAGTCGTCGCGAAGAGATAAATAGAAATAGTTGCTCTTTTAGAGCTTAAAAATAGAAGGATAACTGAAGTTGTCAAGAGAGCCACTACCTGAGTAGCTGCTACAGATGCCATATAAATGTAACGATTGGCTTTAAAAGTATCAATACTGAAGACTAAAATGAAAAAAAATAGAAATTCACAGAATTAATTAATATTATAAGAGTTGAATTTTTTTTTTTTACTTACCCAAACAATAGCTAACAGAAATAGTCACGAAGAACAAGTAATACATTGTTAACAATTTATTTCGTAAATTTGGATCTGAGAAAAGAATTTTCACACTTTTAAAATATTGTTGAGTTGAATTTTCATCTTTTTTATTTTCTTTTATTTCAATTTCGAGCGATGGTGTCGCAATCAGCGCTGGTGTAACGAAAACTTTCCGATATTTTTCTATTATTTTTTGTGCTTCATCGTGGCGATTCTGAGAAATAAGCCACCTTGGCGACTCTGGAATGAACCTGAAAATAACAAATTTTAGTTATCAAATAATTAAAATACTAATAAATTTAGTAAATATAAATTTACCAAACAAAAATAATCATTGGAATGGTAAATAATGTTAATGCCAGTTGTAAGTTTCTCCAATCGTATAGAAAGTATGAAATACTTAAAACAATCCAAGTGGCAATAGGGTATTGAATATCGAAAAAAGTCCCAAGAAGTTTTCTTCTTTTGTCGACTGCAACTTCCGATACTGCGGTATATAAAAGTACAAATTATTAATGTTTTATTTTTTATTAATTTAACTGGTCAATAATTGGTAATTTACTTCATACCGTAGTATTAATAATTTCTTACAAAGTGTATATGCCGATGAATAAGAAGCGCCCACACTTATGCCAATTATAAGTTTACAAAAAACAAAAGCCCAATACCATGGTAATACCGCACTTGCCGGTACTGCAATTATTTGTAAGATCAATCCAATTATTAATGCTTTTTTTCTTCCGTATTTGTCAGAATATATCCCCAAAAATCCGTTTCCCAATAGTCTTCCTAGTACATAAGCGGAAAAGATATTTCCTCGATATAAATATTTATCGCAGACTAATTCCCACTAGGTAATGATATAAATTAAAATTTTTATAAATCATAAATCATTGTAATTAATAGAGCTATCAAATACTTACTTCACTAACAATCGTCGACCTTTTACTCATGTCAAAAACGAACGATAAACAAGGAACAATACTTGCATTGTGTTTCAGATCTTTCACATATTTTTCGGCGTCTTCATAATTTAAATTTGCCAGATTTGTATAATTATAATCATATATATGACACTCATTAACTCTAGAAATATTTTTTATCTCCTCGGCTGTCCAGTTGGACTTTTGAAATTCTTTGATGGAACACCAGTGTTCGGGTATCTAAAAAATATAATCTCATATTTTTCCAATTCAAATTTAGTTATTTATTGAAATATTGTACGAACCTCAGAGACGAATACATAAGACATTGAATGCATTCCACTTATAAGTGGTGCTAATATACTAGCGGTAAAAACCATCCAGAGAAGTTTTGAACCTTCTCCAAGTTCATCTAGAACTCTCAGAAGACACTTTTCTTTTATTTTTTTATTTTCTTCACTGTCCATTTTTTTATAGCATATTTTTAATAAATTCCGAATATATTCCACTCAAAAATTACGATCAAAATAATTCACAACTGTCAAAAGATTCAAGATGTCAAATTATAAAGCAATAAAAAATACGATTAAGATATTAAGTTTTTGCTAAACTGTTATTAAATGTCTTGATAACGCTAATTGTTGAGTATATGAATAAATTTAATTTTTTATTTTTTATTGGTAGAGATAAGACACATGTGCGACAGGTAAATTTATCTGCGAATTTAAATTTTATCTTTTATTTTATAATTGTATGTATTTATAATATGTAATAATTTGATACAGTGACGATGACTAAAAAAAGTTTCCATTGAAAAAAGTTTCTTGGATAATAAATGCTGTATAAGCGAATGAAAGATGCGGAATCAGCATGCCAATAAATTCCATCACTCTTTTTTAAAAGAAGAAGAATATACTTTTACAGAAGTTTGGATAACAATTGTTGAGATAAATGAATTTATTTATATAATTTAAAAAAAAATGTGTTAAATTAGGTAGAAATATTTTAAACGAAAAAAACAATATACGTAATTTAAATCAAATATGTTTATCAAATATACATTAATCGTACCCGTTAAAATGACGTATTTATTGAATATGAAACTGATATTTAATTTAGTATTACAATCGAATCAACATGTTTATGAAAAATTTTATCTATCTGATGATAAGAACAATTAATATGTAATTACATAATATTTCTAATCAATCTATATGTTAGAAGTAACGATATAAATTCGGGAAAATTTTTTATTAATCAAAACATTACGGCAATTAATAAAATAATAACTTTTAATAATCACAAAAAATCATAATTATAAATCTTATAAATTAAAAAAAATCTGTTAGTATATCAAATTATACTAATTAAAGTGGAATAAAGCAACAAATAAATCCTGCAATTAGTGTCAAAGTACCATAGAGGCAAGTTGGAACCCACGGAGCAACACCACCTAGTAAGCCAACAACATAAGGAGCACTCATGGTTCCAATTTGAGCAATTACCAAGCTTGTTCCAAAAGCTGAATTTCTTACATGCGGAGGAAAGAGTTCTGAAGAAAGTAACATGTTTGTGGTACAGCACGCCGATAAGAAAAATTTCGACAATAATGTCATTCCTATAATTACATTGATATTGGCTCTGGGAATCTCTATAATCAGTAACATACATATCGATGCGATCCAATAAATGGTGATGGCTGCTCTTTTACAGGATAGAAAAAGTAAGATCACTGGAACTGTTAAAAGTGCCAGGATTTCAGTACTCGCTGTTATTGCCATGTAAATATAGCGATTCGTGTCGAAGGTGTCGATACTGAAGACTGAAATAAAAGTTAAAAATTAATTATATGCGAACAATTGAACGGAAAATAATGAAAAAAAAAAATTTTTTTTTTTACTTACTGAGACAATATCCAACCAAAATAGAAACAAAAAATGAAAAATACATAATAAGTATTTTTCTTCTCAAAATCGAATCGGAGAAGAGGATATTCATACTTCCAAAATATTGTTTTATGCTTTTCTTCTCTTTGTTATTTGATGTAGTACTTTCTTCTAATTGTGGTTGCAATAAAAATGTCGAATTTGCTGTAGTATGAGACGATTTAATCGAAACTTCGTTGTATTTATCCAATATTTTTTGCGCCTTTACGTGATAATTTTGAGAAATTAACCATCTGGGAGATTCAGGAATGAACCTGTGGAATTTTTTAATTTTAATTGAACAATATAAAAGCTAAGTAAATCCATATATAAATTTAAATTTACCATATGAGAATGCTTATTGGAATAGTAAACAATGATAATGTTATTTGTAAATATCTCCACTCTGTTATGAAATAAGCGATACTTAAAACGGTGACTGTACCAACAGGATACAGAATATCAACAGTAGTCCCTAAAACCTTTCTTCTCGTATCAACAGTGACTTCCGACACTGTAATTTTAACAATAGTTAGATTTAATTGAGATAATAATAACATAAAAGCTTTCATTAATTAACAAATTACTTCTTACAAAGTGTGTATGCAGATGAATACATAGCACCCACACATATCCCAGTGATAAGTTTAAAAAACATATAAGCCCAATACCACGGGACTAAAGCACTTGAAGGCACGGCGATTATTTGTAAGATTAATCCAATTACCAATGCTTTTTTTCTTCCATACTTGTCAGCATAAATTCCCAAAAATCCATTACCCAAAAGCCTGCCAAACGCATATACAAAAAATATACTTTCGCGATATAATTTCTTATCGCAAACTAAATCCCACTAATTAAGAAAATAAGTAAAAATATTTATTATCTACAACAATTATAGTATAAGTTAGATAATTACCTCGTTCACAATTGTTGACCTTCCGTTTTTATCAAAAACAAATGAAGTACAAGGAATGACACTTGCATTGAATTTCATATCTTTCACATATTTTTCCGCATCTTCATACTTTAAATCCGCAAGATCTTGATAGTTAAAATTATAAATATGACATTCATCTAAGGTAAAAGCCCCAATAGATGATCATGTACCAGTATATGATCACTCCATGTATTTGTATACCTATATTTGTGAATATAGATATACAGATATATGGAGTGATCATATACTGGTACGTGATCATCTATTGGGGCTTTTACCTTACTTGAAAAATATTTTTTATCTGTTTAGCTGACCAATTTGATTTTTGAAGTTCCGGTATCGAGCACCAATGTTCGGGAATCTTAAAAAAAAATATAAATATCGGTTATGAGAAAATATATTATGTGTTATTGAATTTTCCAGAAAAAAATTTACTTACTTCAGCGATAAAAATATACGACATCGAGTGCAAACCGTTTACGAGCGAGGTTATTATGCTTACAACAAACACAATCCAAAGAAGTTTAGAACCTTGGCCAAGTTTATCCAAAATTTGTAAAAGACACATCTCTTCCACTTTCTTAGTTTCATTCTCCGCCATGGTGTGTTTTAATACTGACGATTGTTACGCCAATACGCTTTTTAATAAAAAAATAAACTAATTTTTATAATTCGTTTAATTATATTTAATTATATTACGTCAATATGACAATATCATACTTGATTGCATTCGGTTAACGAGTGAAAAGACAGAATTCAAGATAAGACAAGTAATTTATACACTTTTAGAAATAAATTTCATTCTAATAATTCGATTATTATCCTGATTACAAAAAATAATTTGATAAGTTTATTTTTGTTTATTTTCAAAACCTCATGTGACTAAAAATTATTTAAAAGTATTAAAAATGTTCAATATTATCGAATATTTTTCAATAATATTTTCAGAATGAAAATGTATTTAGAATTATCAAAAGTTTTTAAACCTATCAAATCATTTTGTTTAATTAGAGTAAGATCACATATGCTTAGTTTCTATATTTTGAATTTATTATCACATTATTTTATTGCAATACTTATAAAATAAGCGAGCTTATTTTTTCTTGCTAATACAATATTTTTACTGTCTTTTTTTATAAATATAAGACTAGATACTCCTTACGCTTGCATGTACGTAAGTTAACTAGCTTGTGAACGTCTGAAAGCGACTGGTATGTTGAGCCTTGAATAAGTTATCTACTGGATTAAAATAAATGTCTTTCGCTCCCTTCTCTTACGTAGAGATATGCTGCGAGAAATAAATGCAGATCTAACTCAAATAAATGTTTTCTTATATTAATCGCGAATATTATCAAAATCTTTACTTTGTAGTTTTAAAAATTTTTATGTACACAAATTTTCTCTACAACATGTGCATATTTATGTAATAAAATTTGTTAATATAGTTTTGTTTATCACTAAAAATATCTTGACAAATGAAATTTCATGTCAAAGTTTCAGGTAACTTGAAGCGATAAATTATTCGTAAAATTTTCTGAATTATTTCACTTAAATTATGATGAAAAATTTAGTGATAAAGTTTTTGAATTTTCATTAGAGTAGAGTAAAGCGAGTTGATCCTAGGGGCAAGTTGTGCAAATGTAAATTGCCGTCTAATGCTCCAATAAAATTAGAGAACATTTATTTTTTTTCCGGCGTCAGAAAAAAAAATCGGCCTTTAAAGTTTTTCTTTTGTACTTGTATAAAAAAACTTATGTGTGATCACATAAAGATTCAAAAATTACTTAATTATTGCTCTTTTTATTGTAATCTATTATTTTTTTTACAACCGATTATTTTATTTTATTAATTGTCCAATGAAATTCAATAAAAATGATCAATTTCTCAAAAACAATTTATTAATTTTGATATTCCTGAACATACAGCCTGAGTAATTAATTTTTTTGAGGTAATAAAATGCAAAACAATGCTGCAATGAGAGCTAAAATACCGCACAAAGTTGTTGGTGCCCACCATGCAACGTTACCAAGCAAATCAACGATAAATGGCGCCGATGTTGAACCCAACTGGACCATTATTAGACTAGTACCTAACGCTGAATTTTTAACAGTACTGGGAAATAACTCCGCGACTAATAATAAATTAATGGTGTAAGTTGCTGCTGTTAAAAATTTACCAAATAAAGCTAATCCTATTATTGTATTCTTGTCTTCTTCAGGGACCGCCAGTAGCCCCATCATCACAATGAATACATTTATAAGGATGATGATATTTGCTTTCCGACAATTTAGAAATATCAGAACCACTGAAACTGCCATATGTGACAGTAATTCATTGACAACAACGATTGACATGTAAATGTAGCGATCTGTTTTGAAGTTATCAATACTGAAGACTGAAATGGTGAGAAAAAGTTATTAGATTGATACATTTTTACAAATTAAAGATACCAAAAAAAGTATTAAGCTTGTTACCAAGTGAATATGAAACTGCTGCCGTTGCGTACGCTATGAAATACACAATTAAAATATTATTTCTTAATATAGAATCCGAAAACAAAATTTTTAAGCTTTCAAAGTCGCGATTAAAGAAAGACGTTTTTTCTTTTAATTTTGTTGGGGTTTCTGGTGGTGGCTTGGTTGATAAATTTTCAATTGTCATACAAGTCGGTGTTGTAACTGTTGAACCACAATACTTCTGGATTATTTTTTGGGCTTCATCATGTCGACCTTGTGAAATAAGCCACCGAGGAGACTCTGGTACAAACCTACAATAATAAACATTCAAATATGTATAATGATTCGCACAAGCAATGTATGTTATTTGGTTACCAAACTAGAATAATTGCTGGAAGAACGAAACATGACAATGCCAATTGTAAATTCCTCCAATGTGGGATCAAGTAAGCCGTAAGTACGAGACAAAAAATTCCCAGTGCATAAATGCACTCAATTGCAGCGACCAGGAGCTTTCTTTTACGATTGTTTGTTGCTTCTGACACTGTAGATTGAATTAATTGTTGATAAACCACCAATTATTTATCAGGATCAATTATTTCTTACTTAAAGTGTATGCCGATGAATACATGGCGCCCAAACCAACTCCAGTTATAAATCTGAGAATAAGATATTCCCAAAACCCTGGTACTAATGCACTAGCGGGTTCAGCAATAATTTGCAAAAATATACTAATAATCAGTGAGTATTTTCTTCCGTAAAGATCTGCATAAACTCCGAATATTCCTAATCCACACATTTTTCCTAGGACGTACACTACATATGTATTGGCTCGATAGAGTTTTTTTTCACACACCAATTGCCACTAAAAATAAAATATTAATTTAATGTTCTTTATTATCAGTACAAGTTACTGTATAATATTTGGATTTTCATACATACTTCATTGACAATTGATGATCTTCCAGTTTCATTGAACATAAACGTTTTACAGGAAATAATACTTGGCATAAATTCATAACCATTTACATATTCTATAGCTTCATTGTATTTTAAATTGGTTAAATATGTGTAATTATGATCATATTGATGGCATTCGTCAGCTTCAGAGATTATCTTAATTTGATCAAATGTCCAATTTGTGTTGATAAGATCCGAAACTGAACATCGAAATTCGGGTATCTTAAAAAAAAAATTTTCGATGAAAATAAAAACAAACAACGAAGGATACTTTAATTTTTTTTTTTTCAGTCAAAGACTTATCATTGATAGATAAAATAATATATATGAAATGAAAAACTCTTTAAAGTCACCATTTTGCATATTTCTTCATTTAGATTGTATACAAACCTCAGCTAAAAAAACATAAGATAATGAATTAATTCCATTTAACAGTGATGCCATAGCAGCAACCGAAAAAATAATCCAAATAAATGTGTTCTTCTTCTCAAGTTCATCCAATGCGCGCAGAAGATCTATCTCTTTTGATACTTTTTGCTCTTTGTCATTCATTTTAATAAAAAATTATAATAATAATAATTTATATAAAGATTTATGTTTATTACAAACGTAAATAAATTTGTGCCTTAAATATATAGTATTATAGACTTAAATATCACTTCAAACACTACAAATTTGGTATCATTAAGCAACAATGTCTATTCAAGTTCATGCTACTAGTGTAACTACTGTTTAAATGTTTAGAGAAGAAAATGAAACATTTAAGTGCAGGAAACTTGTCAAACTAGTTTTATTACTATACCAAGCATAAAATTATTCTGACCTAATTGTAAAAAAATGTATCATGTTAATGATAAAAGAAATAAAACAACTATTTATCATAAATGTCCACTTAAAATTGTAAAAAGATATTTATTAATCAAGCCGATAGAGGCTTGTACTCTGTTACACATGTACAAATTGGAATCCGTGGTTGAGTGAAGTAGAGGTAATATTTTGCGCGAGTTATTTAATTTATTAAAAAAAAAAAGATCGGTTGTTAATAACAATAACGCACTTTATCACAATAACATTAATTTTTTTCAGGTAACAGAAAACAAAGGAAATTAGCAATTAACGCCAAGATACCACTAAGTGTTGTAGGTGCCCACCAGGCATTATTTCCAAGGTAATCAACTATGTACGTAGCACTCATAGAACCTAACTGCGATGCTATTAAACAAGTACCAAATCCTGAATTCTTTACATTACTAGGAAATAATTCGGCAACCAGTAACATAAGATTCATGTAACTTGCTAGTGAAAAAAATTTACCGAATAATGCTAGTCCTACAATTATTTTCTTATCATCTTCAGGAACCACTAAAATTGCCATCATTAGAAGGAATACATTTGTGTAAACTATAACATTTATTTTCCGACAACTTAAGAACATCTGGATGACAGTAACCGCTGCATATGACATTAATTCGATGACGCTTATGAGTATCATGTAAATGTACCGGTCTGTTTTGAAATTATCAATATTGAAGACTGGAATAAAAAGTATCAAATTTATTTAGCTTGAATTGTTAAAGATCTTCAGAAAAACAATTAAAATTATTACCAAGGGTATAAATTATTGTTGATGTTGCATAACAGAGGAAATACATGATCAAAATATTTTTTTTTATAGTTGAATCTAAAAACAGAATTTTCAAACTTTCAATATTGCGGCTGAAGAAACTTGCATTGTCTTTCACGGTTACGAAAACTTCTGGTGGCGATCCAACTGTTGCATTTTCTGTCATACAAATTGGTGTCGTGAGAGTTGAACCACAGTACTTTTGAATTATTTTTTGGGCTTCATCATACCGTCTTTGTGAGATAAGCCACCGAGGAGAGTCGGGTACAAGCCTGATAATATAGAAAGAATTTTTAAAATCAAAAACTTCGTTAATAAATATTAATTAATATGTATTAATATATATTATATACATACCAAATAAGAATGATTATCGGAAGAACAAAACTTGATAGTGTTAATTGTAAGATCCGCCAATCGGGTATAAAATAAGCTAAACTAACCAGAAAAAAAGTTCCAATTGCATGCATGCATTCAATCAGAGCTACAAATACCTTTCTTTTACGTTTTGTAACAGCTTCTGTCACTATAGATTAAAAAAAAAAAAACAATTAATATTGAATTCTTCTTATAAGAGTATAAGTTATTCCTCACTTAAAGTGTATGCTGATGAGTACGTCGCACTCACACTGACTCCAGTAAGGAATTTGAGAAGAATATACCCCCAAAACCATGGCACTGCTCCGCTTGCCGGTGTAGCAATACTTAGTAGTATTATACTAATAATTAATGCGCTTCTCCGTCCATATTTATCTGAATATATTCCTAGAATTCCATAGCCAGTAATTCTTCCTAGCACAAACACTAAAAATGTGTTTGATCGAAGTACTTTATTACTACAGACTAACTCCCACTCGAAAATAAATAAAAAATATTAAAATATTATGTATGAGTTACTAGAAGATTTTATGTGAGAAACATACCTCATTAACAATTGTTGAATGTCCATTCTCGTTGAATATAAATGATGAACATGAGACTTTCTTCGGCATAAATTCATACTCCTCCACATATTCTTGGGCTCTACTGTATCCTAGGCTTGCAAGATAGGTGTAATTGAAATCAAAAATATGGCAATCGTCGGCCGAAGAAATATTTCTTATTTGATCGGTTGTCCAGTTATCATTTACAAATTCAGGTATAGCACACCAAAATTTAGGAATCTCAGCCATAAAAACATAAGACACTGAATTCATTCCATTTATTAGAGAAGCTATAGCACAGAGCAAAAAAATAGTCCAAGTGAATAATTTTTTTTTTTCAAGCTCATCCAACATTTCCAGAAGATAAAATTCTTTTGATTGTTTTTTAGACTTATCCTCCATTATTAGACTAAATTATTTGAACAGTATTATCCACGTGAATAAATAATTTTTATTATAATTGCTTATAGTATTTAAAAAAAAAATAATCACTCAAGACTAAGTTTTTAATACAAAGATATAAAAACTCTGAGCAACTGAACCACTCAGATTTCTTCTATATGTTGAACTAACGTTTTAATATAATAAAAAGAAGTTGAGATGTAACTCAATGTATAAAAAAATCAAATATTTTATTGGTCAATTGAAAAATAAATTATATGCATGTGATAACACTTCATTTGAATAAATTCTACTGCATTATAAAACATTTTTAATTAACGTTAAAACATAATTTAAACAATCTGCTAATTTTTTAAATTTTTACGACAAATCCATGATAAAAAAAAATATTATTAAAAAATTTGTACTTGTAAATTTTTTTTAATTTTTTATAAAAATTTTATAAAATTATATTTTATAATTTTATAAAAATAAAAAAAATTGACAGATGTATGTTAATTTCAGCATCAATATAATATATGAAAGTATGATACAAAAAATATTTAGCGCCGAGGTATTTCAATTTCGTCTATAAAATATATGAAATATGTAAGTAGAAAATACAGTGACATTATTTTTAATAAAAAATCCAATCAACTCTTCAAACAAGGAATTATTTGTAAGTTATAACACTTAATTTAAATAAATTTCACAACTACTATAAGTTGTGTAATTGACACATACGTGTAATTCAATATATTAAAATTATACAAATATTTTTAATTGATTTATGTTTTACTTAAAAATCAATTATTACTTGTAATTTTTTCATTAAAATTATAAGTAAAATTATTTAGAAAGCAAAAGTATGTTAATATTTACAGAAATAATCGTAACAATTACTTTTTTAAAATTGATAAATTTGAACAGCGCCATCTATTAAAAAAACTCCCGCCGCCAGAACTAATCCAACTATTTCTCCGAGATCTTCCATGACAGCAAATAATGTCAGAGATCTGACGGGATAAACCAATCACATTTTGCCCGCAGTGTAAAGTTGTAAAGTCCGACTTTTATTGTGAATGAGACTTGATGAAAAAAATAATTATCTTCGTTGTGTCAGCACCATTATTGTGAACAAACATATGTGTACACACATACATTGACAGACACATTTATGTGTGTGTATATTCAACATCTTTGGCACACATGCTTGTAGAATGAATACCAGCGCCTCTAGTGGTACTAGCGGACTCAATAAACTCACGTACTGAAGATTTGGGTTTTCCTGCCGCCTGCCGCGATTAGTTGCCACATAGCGCCCGAATAGCGCCGAGCTAAGTCTCATAGTTTTGTTGTTATTACTATTTACGGTGCATGTACTGTTCTAATACAAATGTTTTGGATGATACACAATTTTTCCAGACAGTGAATTCAATGCGATAAACAGACACTATTTTTAATTATTAAAAATAAGTAATCAGTTTTTTAAATGCATATTTTTAAAATATCGTGACCGTCAATCAAATGTAAAGGTTTAAAGTGCGGTTTTTTATCAGTGATTTTAAAACTGAGTTTTACTATTTTTACTTTTGTTATTAGCAACAAGTTGACAGTTGAATAATAAAATAATAAGCCGTTTGTTAACTTGTTTTTAAAATGTATTCAGACGGGCACGAAGTAGACGGCAGTTGGGTACTGCGCGTCTACGTTACGGATTTACAGGTCGAGAGAAATCTTCGCGTCAAAGGAGAGCTTCATATTGGTGGTGTCATGCTTCGTCTTGTTGAAGATCTTGGTAAGTTATCTTCTCAAGTACTTCTTTTTTATTTTTTTTTATTTTCAGTTTACAATAATATATTTTCATTTTAAATCGGAGCTTCATATTTATTTATTTACTTCGAACAGATAAATATAAATACCGAGTACAAACTTGGTGCAAATCTAGGAACTCTTTTCAAGTTTTTTCAAGTAAAACTTCGTATTACGGAAATGATAGTACTTGAACAATTTCTGTTTTTTTTATGCAAATTATATCTTTTTAAATATTTACATGAATTTTTTAAATTCTTTGCTTTTATTGTCTTTTTTAATTTTCAATAAAATTGGAGTTTTAAAAAATTATACTAAATTCATGTTTTGAAAAACAACTAAAGTTTTAATTCATCAAATAATTAAATATCAGACTAAAATGAATTAAAAAAATTTTTTCACAATTTGAGAATTCATATTTAAAAATATATAATTTATTTATAAAATTACAAAAATTGTCAGATGTTTTCTTAATTAAGTTTTGAAAAAACAGTAAAATATTTATCAAAAAAGATTTAATTAAAAGACACTGCTCCAATCAATTTAGATTTACCACAATTTCTATGCGCAAGTAAAAAATTTATGTACATAAATTTAAAGTTTTTGCACAATCACCAATATCGTTAAATTTTTATTACTCAAATGACAACTTACGAAGCTTACATATATATTTATTTATACAACTCGATATCTTTAGTAAAAAGAATTCAATTTTTCGAAAACAAAAGTTTTAAACTTTTCAAATGCTATTATTATATATTTTTTAAATTTACCCATAAGATATTAAACAAATAGTTAATTGCAGTTATTTTTAAATTTTAATTCAAAATTTTTTATTGAATTTGTCCTACGGTCATAAAAAAAGTCACATTTCAATAGTCTTGTATCCCTACAGTAATATACTGCCTCTTAGATAAAAGATTTGTTTTATTTTTATTTATCTTACATCTAAATTATCAATAAAAGAAATTTAGCTCAATAAAAATCGCTCGGCCTTCCCCTATATTTATATATAGTTTACGGTTTCATTTTTGACTCGCTGTATCAGACGACACAAAATCACTTGGAGAGCAACAAGTTGCAAGATATCCTTTTATAACGTAACAGATACAAACCCTCGCTTTCGGTAAAGGTTAAATTATTTAAATTTTAATCAATCTAGTGCAATTAATAATTAAATCATACACTTTTATATTATTCATGCCTTTAAGATAAAAAGCAATAATGATAGCTTAATATAATTATATTTTAAAATACATTTTTTTCTGCAATTTCATAATAACAGAGTGCATTTTATTGCATTTTAATAGCAAAAACAAATTACCGGGAGAGCTTGGATAAATGAGCGTTAACTTTATCAAAGGAAACGGCGTTTATTATATTTTATTTTAGGCAATTGCGATATTATATTCTAAAATTAACTGTAGTATTCCTGGTAAAAATGATATCGTCATAAGAGCTAGTGTGTATATGTAATACTTCCAGTTATTTCATTTGATTCAGTACACACATATGTATATGTATGTGAATATATGTATTCTCATATGTCTTTTCACTTCTTACAGGCATATTAAGTGCATAAAATTGCATGTCACACGCTTGTTTTTCGCTTAATATTTAAAAATTATTTTTCTTCCTCTGTTGTCAATTTTTAAAAAATTTTGCTCTCAATTTTAAGACTTATTTATTGTCGTGACGCGAGTAGAGACACCATTACGTTTATTTTAAAACCGTAGAGTAATGCAGACGTAAATCACGTGAGATTTATTTTAACGTTCTTGCTATCAAAATTATAAATCCAGAAGAATAATAAAATTTTTCTCTTTGCCATCAAAAACATTCATGCCATTTTATACTTAGACATTCAAAGTGAAGTACAATATGAAATAATTTACTGTATAAAATCGCAATAATATTTACTCAAATGCCAAACAAAATAAAACAATAAAGTCTGAATGCAACTTTAAAAATAAAAAATACATACTTGGTTGTTGCACAATTATTTTATACATCAATGAGATTCTTCATCATTGCGTATACATATATTTATTACAAGAAAATAAATACCATATGTTAAAAACTGCTCAAATGGTTGTACATTTAGGCAGGATATGACCTTGAAGAGTCGTCAAGTAGGGGAAGGATTTTGTGGTTCTTTTGTGACTACCAACATATTTAACTCGACATATATGTACATCTCATATATACGTGCATTATAAACCCACACACGTGATAGTAAGTGTAGTGCGGCACTTAACATAGCTCAAAATCACAGGCATCACAGGTGTCCTTTTTGTGATGATATTTATTCATGCATTAAAAAAGTTGACTCTACTCCACTCGTAAGATGAAAAATATCATTCTATAATATTTAAACTGACATCCAAAATAAATTATGTGTATGCGTATACGTATAGGATTTTATTTTTAAAAATAGATGACTCAATACTTTTGACAGTATTTTTTCGAGTGCGTTGAAAATGGGTCAAACGTCAAATTTAAAATAAACTTTTAAAAGAGCAACGAACAAATATTAAAGGTGTCTAGTTTGTTTATTGACAGTTTTGTATACAATACTCTTCGTTTACCCGTACATTTATTGCAGTCGTTAATGTTAATTAATTATTTTAGGTCAGTCAATACGACATTCATAAATAAATATGAAATTATTTTTAAAAATAAATAATTTGTTTACATTTTCTAATAATAGAAAAGTGCAAAAATTAACGAAAAATTTTTTACCATAGAAACTATTTATAAAACTTTTAAAAAAATTTAACACAAAAAAATATCCAAGTTACAAAAAATTTTAAAGTTAAAATAAAAATTACAGAATTTTTATCAAAATCTCTTAAACAAGAACAAGAGATTTAAACAATTATCTTAGTTTATGACGTAACTCAATATAATATAATAATCTAAAAAACAGATAAATATGAGCATATTAAATTGAGGCGAGAATTTAATTGTTAAGTTAAGTGTAGCATCAGTTAAAGTGTACGCATTTTAGTTCAAGATACCGTATGTCACCAAGCTTATGTGATGACAAGACAGCACTCTTATTATGGTCCTTCGGCAAAACAAGTAACTTGCCACCATGCCAAGACGTATGTAGTCGTCTGATATGAGAGAAGGCTTGGTCAACTTATAACTATAAGTATTTGCAATTCTCATGTGTGGATTTTTAGAAATAAAATAAATAAAATTAGAAGTGAAGAACAGCATAGGAGACAACAATAAAATAAATGGAGGAAAAATATTGATATTTATTTATGAAAAAGAAGTCTAGAGAATTATCGTTTCATTTGATTGACTAGAGGTGTGATATATAGATTTTTTATTAGGAATTTGAAAAAATTATGCTTTACACGTTTACGTTATGCTAGTGGAGACAAGGTCGTCCTTACGGTACACGTATTCCCAGATCGAGGCCATTGCACTTCACCTGGAAATACCATGACAGGTCGTGATTATGGGAACTACACAACACCTTTTCTATAAAACAAACATATCACTTTCTAGCAATTATACATATTTCAACAAGTTGTCTATATGATAACTGTACTCTGCCAATTTAATGCATTTATTCTGCTACTGATATCACTGAAATTCAATAAAAACATAATAAATAAAATCAAGTTATGCTTTACGAATTTATTTTATTCAATTTACTACACTAGATCTTAAATACATAAATATGTATGCCGATAATTATAATTGATAATAAAACAGTTACTGGGTTTATGTTATATATATAAAGTACATACATTAATGAGAAGAAAGATATTAAGAAATGATTAATCACACATTTATATTTATATTAATAACTTTTGTACTCGGATGATTCACTTTTTAAGTTGGGTAATTTATTCATCATTATTCTTAATCTTCAATTTACATTTATGGAAATAAGTTTCGTTTTAAAGAAAGCTTATTAATTATTACCTTTATTAATAAAGGTAATGATCATATTTAAGCAATTATAATTTAAATTTCAAAAACTTGAAGACATGAATTTTTTATTTAAATTAATATACATTTTTATCAGGATTTTTTAAACTTTGTATTGGATTCAATTATTTTTTTTTTTTTTTTTAATTTGCGAGTGTTAATCATTTTAGTTATTTCGTAAGACTATTTAAAAATAAAGTTTATAAATATTTATTTTTTTTATGAAATTTATATTTTAAAAATTTTATAAATATTTATTTAAAGAGAATTTAAATTTCCTCTTAAGGAATTTTACGCGTTGAATTAGTGAATACTTTATTTCTACGAGTTTATTGGAATTTTAATGAATTTACGAATTTATATTTACGTAAAACTATATTTATTGAATAAATTTATGATTTTTTTTTTTTTTTGAGGATGATAATAATTTTTGAGTACAAGATGAACAAAATAGAATCAGTGCTGGATTGAAATTTTTATTAAATGAAAAAACATTCTTAAAAAATTTAGAAATCAGTTTTTTCAGGAAAAAAAATTGCACAATGTAAGGAAACTTTTTTTTCCAAAATATGTCAAATTAGAGTAAAATTTTCTTTATAAAAATGATAGCTTAAAAAATTATTCTTTAGTAACAAGAACAAAAAGTGTTCATCAGCAAGTTTAAGTTTTACGGTTGGGTTGGCTGGCCAACTTTCAGCTTCGCGCCTTGGGATGTTCAAGGAAAAAAATGTTTAGTCCTGTTGTTCTCGCTGAGTCATCATACAGCTGTTGATTCATATATTGTTAACGATTATATTTTTCAAAATATTATTAATATATAATTCCATAAACCATAACATTTCATAAAAAGAAAATCCTTAATCTTAAATTCGCTACTTAGTTGCACATAAACCGTGATATGAATAAGTAACAATAATACGAATGTAAAACAATTTATGCATACTCAGAGTAACTTTTATCTTTATATGCACAATTATTTATAATTTATATTTAATATTTAATGTTTATACTATAAAAATTGACATTTAGTAGAATAATAAGTCATAGTTGTACTCAGCACTGAAATAGAATATGATATAATTGAAATTACCAATAATGTGTAATTATTACAATATATTCAAACCACAAATATTTATGTTTTATTTTATTTGCATTTTTATTGAGATTTATAGTACTTACCTGAACATTTATTTCTATTCATACTTCAGTACACTTTATTGTTACTCATAATTTTTTACTCTGACTCGATAACTATCTTCGTTTATCAAGTATTTATTATTTCTATTACGAAGAAACAGTAGCAGTGACCTAATAGTTATCTTATACAGAAATACGATAGTTGATAATGCTGAATTTTTTTCTTTGAAAAACATAATTCTTAGTAATTTTAAAAGTATTGTTATAATAATAATAGTTGTAGTCAATCGTAACTGATTTAACAGAAAATTAAATAATAAGGTGAAAGCATTGTTTACAAAGTCTGGCAAATATATTGCCTGAAACCTTGACAAAAGTGACTCAATTACGTGCGTGGTTGGTTAAATTGCGTCAAGGACAAAATGAGTAAGGTTCCATATTATAAAAATAATATAAACTATATAAATAAATATATCGTACATAATACACTTGTATACAGAATATTTAAGAGCATAATAAAAATAAAACTAAAAAGAGTATTTTCAATGTTAAGTAGCTCATAAAACAATATTGATATTGAGTTAAAAAAAAATTTAATTAGCTAAAATAAATTTAGGTGATTTAAGTTGCCCTTATACGTTAATACGACCGTGAAAAAGTAAAAGAGAATGTGTAGAGTGTACATAGGATATATGCTCGAAAGATGATACATAAAAATCAACTTACTCGTTACACACAGAATATCTCATTTCCTTGTATTATGCCTATTATATGCTTACTACGCATTATTACCAGTTAGTTTATAAAACAAGCTATTGTTATACAGGATATCGCAGTTAGCTGCTATGTATTCTTTGAATTTTTTGCTACTTTATTTTAAATGTTTTTTTTAAGAATTATTTTTTTTTTCACAGAGAAAAATTTTTTAAATAAATCAACTTAGAATTTTCAATAAACTTGAATGATTATAACTGCAAATCTTTAAAGTTCAACTTTAAAATCAAATTCTGGCTAATATAAAGGACGAAGAAATTTATGATGCACTTTTTTTTGTATCTTCAATATTTTTCCCAGTAGTTCCATAGTTTCATTGAAAATGTCATCAATTTCAACAAAATATTAAACTCTAACTTTAATTGCAATTCTTTTTTATAAAAAAATTCTTGACTAATTAGTGGTAAAATTATCTATTGAGAATTACGGCCTCATTGACTCATACTTTCAGATACTTTGTCATTGACTACAGTTATCTAAAAAAAAATCTCATAACTATGACATAATTGTTTATCTCTCAGTTTCGAATAGTCTGCATATTTTCTGTGGATTACCATTTTCTAATTTCAAAAAGTCAGCTTCACAAAAAAAGTCAATTAAGACAACTCAAATCTTTTCAGTAACTTTTGACCCCCCTTATTACATTAAGTTTTTTTTTTTTTCTATGAAATTAGGTATCTGAATTATGAACTGTCTGCCGATTATTCGTCTAGGCAAAATGCTGCAAGTCATGTCTCAATATTAGTTTGGGGGAGGACTATATCATGACACTCCAAAATTACCCTGATTAAATGAATTATTTATAATGATAAAACGAGTCAATTCTTTTCACAATTACACTCATCAAAATTCTTACGCAAATAAAAGCATTAAAAAAATCGTATAGTCATTTAAATGATTAAATAATTTTTTCAGTTTATAATAGAAGCCAAATTTTTTATATCAATCAGGAAAAATTATCTCATATTAATTGATTACTAAATCAAAATAATTTCTAATAATTTGCATAATTAATTACGGCTCAGTATACCGTAACAGGTGCATAAATTTATTTCATTCAAACTGACTAGAGTCGTTAATATCATTGCAGCATTTCTCATTTGAGTCACCAATAATTACCAACTATACGCAATAAATGTATCATTGAAGTGAATGAGCATTAGATAATACTCATTACTATCTCCAGTATAAACTCCAACAATCACAATTGGACGTTTAATTAAAAATATATTATTGAAACAAAATTAAAAGTGACAATTGGCAATATGAAAGTGCAGCTCAGACAGTTGATATAAAAATGCAGTACCAATAGTTAAAAACAAATTGACATAATTATATTGGTGCCACTTACCTAACTGTCAGTTGAGTACACTGAGTATGATATAAAATAAAATAATAATAATAATTACAATAGTAAAAAAGTATATTATATGTTGAGCGTGGGTAGAAAAGTCGAGTTCCCAAGAGAGGTATGTCACGTCGTTCAGTCTTTGAGTTCCTTCTCTTTTCAAGTACGTATTGAGCGACTTTCAAGTACTTATAAGGCGAGCTTTCACCTCCAGATCTCGCAAATTATCCAATATTAAATTATTATTTTAGTTAATAACGTTCATCTTCACTCTACTCTGCTTACGCACAAGGATAAAAAGTATACAGCGAGTTTTGATAAGGAAATGTCGATCAAAATTCCACAGAAAGAAAAAATTTTTTACTTCAGGATAAATTTTCTTGTTTCAAAAAGATTTATCTTTGCTTCAAAAAAACTTCAATCTTATTGTTACAATTTTCTTGGTTCAAGTAAACTTTATAGTAATTGTATAGATATGAAGCTCCGCTTATTTGTGGGCATAAAAATTGGAAAATTAACTTGTCTGGCTTTTTCCAAAATAATAGAAAAAATTTTTTTCACTAAAATCAATTTGTAGAGTACCATAAAAATATTTTAGAATGATTTTTTTGCAATGAAAAATTTTTTACTTAAAAAAATAATGAAAATAAATAAACTTTTGACAAATGAAGCTCTGAAATATATTTTTAAAAGAATATAAAAATGAATCAAGGCTTATTTATTTAACAAAAAGCTTTTTAGCAAATTGATTAGGTAAAAAATATATCGATAAATATGTAATATATTCCCATACATAATATATCAAGAGCAAAAATAAAAAAAAGTTAATGGAGGTCTTATAAGATGGGAATTGATGAGTCCACTGAACCGACTAGCAGAAAAAATTATCAGTTTGTTTTTTCTATTACTAAGCGTTAACATTTGGTACCCATATCCATTATGTATGCGATGAATTACTATCTTTTGTTAATATCGATACTGGGCTTCATATCATAGAAATTTTATACATTATATCGGAACTAAGCAAGGTAACGTTTTATCAAATTCTCTTATTTTTTATCTCTGGTGATAAGTATTAGCAAACACTGTACGTAATGAATAAAATATCTAACAATATAATATTTATATAGAGAAAGCTTTACGATACATATGTGATATATCGCAGTGGGTGTACTGTGTAGTAGTAAGTAGTAGTAGTAGTAGAGCTCTATACTGATTTTCTATCGTATAGCAGAGCAACGAATTGAATGGCCAGACCTATTTAATTTTAACGAACGAAACAAGTACATCAGGGAGAGAATGATGAATGGGATGTAACTAGTTATTTAATCAAATAATGTTGAATTTTTTTTTATTTATTCAATTGATCTTTTTTTTCACAGTATGTATGCGTATGTCCTCAAATTATTATGGATACATATTTATGTATTCAAGGAAAATAAAAAATACCGTATAGAGAAAATTAATCTCGAAAATTTGAGAGTTTCTATACAGAGGATCGAAATTTCATACGTGAGAAAAAAATGATAAGTGCATCTGGATGACTCGTTGAATTTGAAGTAGAAAAAAAAATTGTTTATTACCGCAAAAAATTGTCGATTGATCTGGTTCTAGAAGATGAAGTCATTTAAGAGTATTTTTTTAGATTTTAGGCAAGATTAAATATTTTTTGAAAAATCGTATGATTTCACTGTACAATAAAATATTTTTATTTTTAGGTAATAAAAAGTTCTAAAATAGTGTGTGAAAATGTTTTCGCATTCTATTTCGTTCATAATGTTTCTAACCATAAAATTTAAATATAAATTCGAGGTATGCAAATAGTATTCTTAAATCAAAACAGCGTTAAATTATAGCGAGCAAACTACGTTCTTCCGGAAGTAAATCATTTTCTTTAATCGAATTAGTATTGTCTTAATAGAATAATAAGTTTCTTTATTTAAAATTTATATTTATAACTTCGTCAATGATAATTCTTTCTCTCAGTGTGTTTGCTGAATTAGAATAAAATTTTTCCTCAATGTATTATCAAAAGTAGATTATTGTAATTATTATAGTTGTTTAATTAGCGAAGTCAATTATTTACATAAAATGTGAGAGTAATGATAACGATTGGAATAATATAAATGATTAAGGTATTATCATAACACAATAATAGAACAAGGAATCAAGTTGGGAAGTGAATCAGTCGGATGTGATTCAGAAAAATGCATACAGTAGAGCCAAAGCGGCAGGATGTTCATCCATACAGGAGCTTCGCGATTTTTTTTCTGTTGATGCACACACCCGGCAGTGGGATATAACAGCACACCAGAGTTGTGTATAGCTGATATATGTTAAAGTTAAACGAGAATATGAGGACAATGGTACATTGTGTGAACTTCCTACAGTCTGCATATACACGCTATGCGTATATTTAATACGACAAAGTAGTAACGTGGATCGTGGATGAGAGTTTAGTTTGAGAAGAGTAGAATAAGTGCAAAGTAAAGCTGATATGTGGTCACATAGAGGCATCCGTTTTTGATGGCGTGCCTTCCTTTACTTTACTTTATGCTTCTCTTATATCTGCAAACTCTCCTACTCCCGTCCAACCAAACTAAACTTTAAGTCTTTTCTGCAGCTGCGGTCTATAGTTTTATTATATATATATATATATATATATATATATATATATATATATATATATATACGTACGATTTTGTAGCACGCGCAATGTGTTCTGTACCAAGCTCTCAGTTTAAATATAAACCGTGACGTCAGTTACTTCTTCTCTTTTCCTCCACACGTCTGGCGCTTCGTGTGTAATCTTGAGAAAACATTCTTGTTTTAATACCAAAAAAATAAACTATTATTTTAAAAGTTATCTTTGTGAATTTTACCTCCGCCATCACATTACATTACATTTTTACTATATAAATATCCATTATAATTCTTTGAATCATTCTTCGTTCATTACACATCTATGTAATCGGTATTTTTAAAAACACACACGGAGAAAAAAATTTTGCTATAGGAACTCTATAGTAGTTAGTTAGTTGTAAAAAGTTCCAGTAGGTTAACGTATTCTTATGGTAACAATACCGTTTGGCTCCTGCAACTCTACATCGTTGAGCTCTGAGAGCTAAACGTTATTTACCTCTCACAACTCTACAGGATCGTTCTGAGACTATAACAAATTTTTGGCAGTCTGTTTAATATTTTTTTTTACGATTTAGCATTGATAATTTAATAAATAAATGCGGCAGAACGAATTTATATTGCCAACAATAATTGTATATGACAAATAAGAATAGTATTATAATAGAAATAAAATAATAATAGAATTAACTTATATTACAAATAAAAATTATTTGTAAAATAAAAATATGGTTGTCACAAAATTATCTTATTTTCTTAATTATACCAATAAATATTGGACATAAAATCACGGCCGTATATGCACAAGAAAAGATAAATAAACGAAAACAAATTTTATTTTGTGTTAAATGGGATCTTTTTAATGTATTCCGATAACTTATTACTCATCACAATATATTCAACTAATAAATTAAATTAACAGTCACTGCAAATGAACCTTGAAAAACCATAAATACAAAACTGTTCTAACGAAATTCAATTTGACAACAAAAAAAAAAAAAAAAAACAAAAAAAAACCTATTTTCTTAAATAAATAAACTGGAAACTTAATTGTCCTCATATATTTTTAATAATATGGATGAGTAACAAAATGATTCTGTTTGTCATTTTAGAAGGTTATGAAATATGTCAGCGCACGCCACTACTGCGCAACGTAGAGCGCTCCCAACTATACCGTTTGGCTCTGAGAACAATCCCGTAGAGCTCTGAGAGCTCAACAACATTGAGTTATCAGAACTAAATAACATTTTGTTACTGTAACTCTACAACGAACAGTCAACTGTGTATAGTTGTGGTAACTCTACAGTTAGGTTACCAGAACGAAATTTTTTTTTCCGTGCAAGTTTTATTTATTATTTATTTTAAATGAATTATGTCATAATTGAGTTTTGACCTTTTACTTTTATATCAAAATTTATCTGCGTTTAAAATAACTGTCACTTATATTGACGTTAAATATGATACCTATCTTTATTCGTTTTTTAAACAATCTTATTTCTAAATTACCATCAACATTTAGATTTTGAAGAATGTTTGTTCGTTTCTGGATAAAATATGGGATTGCAATATTTTCTTCAACTTTTAGAGAAAAAAAAAAAATAGACTTTTGAATTTTTAATTTTCTCAGTAGAAATCGTTTTTCTTAGAGAAATGTTAAATACAATTATACTTAAAAAATAATTTTCCATGACAGTAATAAAAATTTAGTATTATTTATGACATCAACGTATCAGTCGATTAGATTTAAATACTCTGGGTTGTGATTATGAAACTAAATATGCGATAGCAGATAGGATACACAAGTATATATATACGTGATGCGTATTACATTTGAATCATGAATCGTTAGATGTTTTCTTGTATTCGCAGTTTATATAACTTATCTCTTGGTGACATAGTTAACTAGTTATAGAGTAAAAGCGGCAGGTTCACTTGATTTTACATGCTATTATCTGTATACTATCACATATAATAATAGACTCCTCTATACCATGTCTAGCTAAAATAATTATAAGTACTGTAATTACAGGCAAGGAGACACACGACAAATTGATATAATAAATTTTATAAGCTATATATGGTGTATAATAATTAATAGTGGAAGATGAAACCTAACAATAATAATGATCATAATAATAATAAAATGATGATAATTATAATTATAATTACAATGTATTTGAATGCATTTGAATAACGCAAATGTCTACTCGTGAATGTTATTTCGTCATAAATAATAATAATAATGTTGATAATAGTAGCAAGACATTGTTAGATATGAAATTAAGCGCAATAATATACAATGCAATAGACTGACTAAGAATAAAAGAAGCTCCTACTTTGTTCAAACATTAAACTTAAACTGTAATAGAACAAAATAAAGAAGCAGCTGTATGCACTGAAGCTGGTATAGTGTAACTGAAGGTGGCAAAGCATTCCAGCTGATAGGGTCAAAGAGTATTCATTAGTGCAATGTATAAAATGCGTGAGACCTTTGTCGCGTTTGTTGTGTGTTGGTTGCTTGTTAAAAATCTTGAGAAGTAGTTTGCTGTAATAGGAACCGATGAACGTTGTGTCTATTTACGCTATTTGTTCGTAAGCTATGTTATATGCTATATTACCTCATTCTACTTTATATATGTACATACGATACATACACCATGATATGCTGCACCAGTATGGATAGTCCTTGGTCAAATACCACGCAGTTTATTTTAATTTATTTTATTTCATTTCATTTTGTTTTTTATTCAATCAATTTGAATTATTGTTTGCTACTCGACGACCACCTTAATATATCTAATCGCTGTAGGCATCTGACCTTTACTTCTTTACTATGCAGTCGTTAACATTTCGCTGTTAATGATTAATAAATACAGGGATTATGGATAGCGAATCGGTAAATACAATAAATACGGATTTGTGTTTGTGAATTGAAATTAATGAACATATGTATTTATTGAAATGCCGGTATGTAACTTTTATTTTTTATTAGACCGTTCATTCCTTGGTTTTCAATAAAAGTCAAGAATATTTGATAAATTTTACTTATTATTATGTGCTTGAAAATTTTTTATTCTTCCATAGAAAACATAGCACTAAAAACTATTTTTATAAAAAAATAAAGAATTATTTATTGCGGATCATAAAGCATAAGCTTCTTATGACCCAACAAGTCATCCATAAAATAAATATAAGCATAGCTAACAATTAGTGCCACAATATTCACATTAAAAAGCATCTTAAATAATCTGGAATTGCATATAGTTATTGTAAATCTCAGTATAATACAGGACGTAAATGCAAATACAATCATTAATGTAAAAAAAAAATGCAATTCTTAAAAATTTGTTTTTACTGTCTTTGCTTCGAGCAATCATATAGAGACATTAAAATTGCAAGCATAAACTCACATTTAAAAAATATTTTATCTTCATTCATGGAAAAAAGTTTTAAGAGAGAGTCGAATGAAAGGCTTCGCGCCTGGAGGTGTGCAAAATTAATATTAATATGCTTGGTAATAAAAATAAAAATAAAATTTTATTGTCAAGAATTGTATATTGTATGAGTTATATAATTATTATTTATATATGTTTATGTTTGTATTTTATCACAATCGTAAATGAAATACTTATATGTAGATATAATACCTGTTTTGATGTATGAATTCTTGTACATAAATATAATTGTAAAAAATTAATAATTCCGGATATGTTGGGCACTTAGATATTTAACTCATTGATTATTCAACAACTATTCATATGTATAACAGTTAAATGACACCCTTGTCATGTTTGCCACTTGATACGTGAACAGACTTTATTCGCTCTTCAATATGATGTCGTTTGTAAGTGTGGTGTTGTGGTGTACAACCGCATATGCATTTAGTAATAGTGCACATGCTTTTATGATATACTATCTCGTATACCGGGTGTCTATTTTTGTTTATGTTATTATGTTATCGATAATATATATCTTTTTAAATAATAGCTGTGAGTTATTATTTTTTTATTTATTCTAGTTTTCTTTATCACTTTTTTTTTTTTAGTTTGTAAAAAAAATTGTTTTATAACACCGTTCTCGGAAAAAAATAATTCTTTGTTTTGTTATCAAAGAATCCGAGATGTAAATAAAACCTAATGATAAAAAACTGCAGCTTGCTGCTATATACACGTTAGAATCATCTTATTTTTATTAAGGTATGTTTTTTATTTGATCAGATATAATAGAACAAAACTTGACTTAGACTTAAAATAAATTTGACTTCACTTTGAAGGAATTCTTTAGTTTTTAAAATATTGTTTTTTATAATTTACATTAAAAATAATTTTTTCAACTAAAATTTTTGGGTTTAAGGTAACAATTCAATCAAAAATTTTAAAGAGATCTTATTGAAATTTAGCATGCTTGTTTTTGAGCGAATTTCAATATTGACATTAAAGATAAATTAAATTGGACAAAGTGAAAATTTTCATGATGTAACTCAAGAAAAAATTGGGTATAATTTCACTCTTTTGCTGTTAGAATGTTTTTTTCAGAATATATATATATATATATATATATATATATAAAAAGAGGAATATTTTGAAAATTTCAAATTACCTAAACATGTTTGTATTTTAAACCATGCTCAACGTATAAATTGATGATTAATACAAGGTTTAATAAGGTAATTGAATTTATCAAAAACAAGAGGACACTGCCCTAAGCTCTGCTATAGTATTATATATTCACTATAATAATAATATTTAATTAACAAATGATAATAAATGCAGTGACTGTGTAAATGTAGTAGCACAATGTATGACAAAGGTCTTCATTCATTTAAAACCCCCGTCTTAATAACTATAATTATAAATAAGCGGATTTGTATGTAGAATTTCCAATGTGATTATTTAATTGAGTGTAAGTAGGAAATGTAAGTGTCATTAATAACAGAAGTACCAGTTATAAAATAGATATCACGTATAAATGCGGACTTCATTAATGTGATTTTTCCTCTCGTGAGTAACTTTTTCAGTGTCACGTGATGGTGATTCATAATTTCCGTTTCGTCACCAAATTATCAGCTCAACTTAGTACAAATCTACCAACTCGACTTATATTAAGTAACTGCCAGACTTTAGCTTTTTTTATAATTTTCTATTTATAAATTTTATATTTATGTAACAACAAGGTATATTTATATTTATACATACCCTCAACAAGGTTATAAATATTTTAAGTTCGATTTATTGTCCGGGTATTTTTAAACTTTAAACTCAAACTAAATACGTTTATTTTTTATGGTGATTACCTTTGTTATGAGTTATGACATGATCTATTGTAATGCTGGCCATCCTAATCTCCGGTCTTAAATCATGTCTTCCGGTTTCGATCTAAGTTCTATTTTCTATTCTTTTCTGTACTTAACTTTTATTTAACTCAAAGATTAATCGATACATTGTCAACATTTACGCGATCAATTTGTCAATTTCAAAAACTTTTTTCTCTGGAAAAAAGATTCAGGATGTAAAAAAAAGTTCACGCTGGTTATTGATCTTCCGGGCTTTTAGTCATGGGTTACTAAACAAAGGAGTCAAATATTAGACGAAAACCGATCAATTAATTGTACGTGTAGTGATGAGTGATAGAGTGTCATAAGAGACATTATTAGTCCATTTATATGTGAGCCGTTACACGCCAAATCAGACGATTTGAAAAATTTTTATTTTGATTTTTTCAATTTTTTAACATTTTTGATATCTATTATTATTATTATGCTTTACTTGTACACCTCTCGGTTTTTACAAGGCTGATTCCTCTTTTTCTCCTAGTTCTACGCTTTTTCTATTTCTCATATTGGACCTCAGCAAATCCCACCCGACACTTCATTTCTACTTTTAATTTTTGCGGCTGTGGACCGACTTGTGCTTTCTGTACCGTATTCACCCTGAACCTCACCTTCTCAGGCTGATGTTGGAACAGAATCATGGGGAAACCACAGAGAAAACCCATGATAGTACAGTCGGAGCTGGGCTAAGTCTACAGTGATTGATAAGAAACTCTTCTTTATCGACCACTGGAGCATTAGGCCCCTCTCCTAGTGTGCAGAGATCCCTCGCGCTAGCCAACGCTGACTAAAGTGGTCACCCATTCAAGTTGTTGCTTAAATGTGTGATCGCTCAAGTCAGACGTGTGCCGCCCAGCTATCTCTGCCACTTCCAGAGGCTGGCAACGTAACGTAACGCACATATTTTTAATTATAATCACTGAAAAATATTGGTGCGTGCTGGGATCGAAAACCCGGGTCCCACTCTTTCGAAAAGCGAGCACCGAGCCGACCAGGCCATTGCTAGCCTCACATTTTTAATACCTATTAAAAGTCCTTTCTACTAAATTTTGAGATTTCTTTAAGGGGGTATTCTAGTCTAGAAGCATGAATTTCAGGTAATTTTTTGAAGTGCCGTAAAAAAAAGCAATCAATATTTTTACTATACATTTTTTTTATGTTATTTATTAACATTACAAGGATATAGAAAAAAATCAAAAAAGTTGAAAATTCAAAAAATTAGCAGCTGATGAAGTGGGGAGGTCTCAAAAAATTGGCACGTGACCATGCCCACGATTCTAACCCTCCAAGTAATCGGAAATGAAAAAATAAAAAAGATTATTAATCTAGAGTAATGTCGCTATAGCATGAACTGGGGAAAAGTTGAAAAAACATTTTTTCACAAAATGGCGACTGCCTGAAAAAAAAATATTTTTGTACAACTTTTTTTGACTTTTTCGAATTTTTTAAAAATAGTAAGAATTGAAATTTAGGGATGACTGTAGTTCATGCCAAAAAGATGCTAATTTTTTGAATTTTCAACTTTTTTAATTTTTTTGTTTTTTTCTGTATTCTTGTAATGTTAATAAATAACTTATAAAAAAATGTATAGTAAAAATATTGATTGCCTTTTTTTTACGGCACTTCAAAAAATTACCTGAAATTCATGCTTCTAGACTAGAATAACCCCTTAATTATCCGTTTAAAAGGTATCGAGTTTTTTGAAAAATTGCACTATTAAGATTTTACGCCCGAAACTTTTTTAATAATATTCCAATTGGAATTTTTTTTATTTTCTTTTTTTTCGTGCACTTTTGAGCTATTTTTTTTTTTATTTTTGTAGTATAATAAATTTAATATTTAATTAACTTTTAAAAACATGAATTAATTCAGTAGCGATAGTCTTTACCAAAGTAAATGTTTACTCTTGATTAATTTATCTCAAAAGAATAACACAATACAAAATAGAATGAAAGTGAAAAAAAGATTTGAAATGAGTAATTGTGTTTATCGTGAAACTTGCAACTATATTGACTCATAAATGATTACACTCTGATAGTTCTAATAATAGACTAAAATATCTAACTAATTAAGCCATTAACTGCTAAATATATATATCCCCTTTCTCGATTCTGAACTTAGAACTGTAGCGATGACCTCACATATAGTCTACGTCTATCTACTTTATTTTTTGGATCTTAGACTCAACTTTGCCCGTCTCTCGTCTTCATTCTTAATAATTCGCCACTGAAAGCAAACTCACCAAGGCGTGTAAAGAAAAGAGGGCGAGACCCGGTCTATGCAATCAAGGGTGAAATCGATTGTCACTAGAAATCATTCTATCAATCTTTTTTGCTATTCAATTTTTATTACGTAACCTACAATACTTTTTTTATTTTTATTGTTCCCGAAATTTACAGTCTTAACAAAAATAATTTTTTTTAAAATTTTATATCTTTGGGTAAAAAGAAAGTAAAAATATTTTTATTTCAAATAAATATGCGTTCTCTTTAAAATTTTTTAGCCTTAAATTAAGTTTGACTCAATTTAAAAAAATTAACTAGATGAAAGAGTCTTTTAAAAATTTTTTTCTCGAATAATTTCACTTAAAATATAATTAGTTACATTAGCTTTTTGTCAACGACCTTGCATTACATTATTAGAACCCATAAAATTGTATAAATTTTTTAATTAATAAAAATGAGTTAAATTTATTATTTTTAAAATGATTAACTCAATTTAAAAAAAAACTACTTTCGAAATGAAAATAAATTTTGCACTCCTAAACCTCAAAAAACAAGTAATTCAAAAGGAAAAACAAAGAAACTAAACTTTCGTGATAGAAAAGAAAACAGTACGTGTATTTATACATTAATTATATACTAATGCATTTAAATAAAATGTAGGCAGTACTGTTAAGTGTTAACGATGTTCCAATAATATCTATGATCACGTTTAGTATTCAAGCTTCGTATCCACCTTGTTTTTGATCTACTTCTTTGGCAGCCGCCCTTTTTTGCGGTTACTATAAATAATATGACCTAGTTAACTTTACGGGGGAGTCGCAGATCAAATATACGATCTAACCTTCGTAAAAAACCAATAGCTTCAATTTTCAATGATTAAAAGTGTGTTTTTAAGGTTGAAACTTGAACTGACGGTTCATTAATTTAACATTACGCTTTTAAAGATAATCTTAGAGTGACGTCTTAATTTACCCGCCCGCATTTGAAATTGTATGTGATAGAACAAATGATTCCGCTGTAAGGTTTATAACATACATACATCTATTTAATACTAATTGATAGTTGCAGTAATAGGGTCACGTGGCATTGGCTTGTACATGCATAAGATTGAACCGATAGAATAGAGGGTAAAATGGTTTCTCTTTATTCAGTCAGGCTCTGTAGCATGCCATCTCTAGCCATTAAAAAATTGACCACACCCGTATGTAGATACATCATTTAATGTTGGGAAAAAGCAAATTGATCCTAACGGAAATAATATATATAGTTATATAAGTACACCGAAAACGAAGGTATTGGATTATATATAAGTCACATGAAAGTTTAGATACAACTGATGATAAATAATCATTAATTTATTTAAACGTAAGTATCTAGATTAGGGTGGGTCTAAAAAATGACTCGTTTTTTTTTTTTTTTAAATGACCATGAAGATGACGAGAATAAAATTGTGTTAAAATTTGAGCTCTTAATATTAATATAAACAACTAAACTAATCTACTCTTATCTCAATTTTCTACTTTTAATAATAAAAAAAATTCATAACAATTTTTTTATTTTTAAGTTTTATGACTCATTAACGGACTATTAAATAATACTTGAGAAAAAATCAACAATTTTTTCGTAATAATTGAAGAAAAAAAGATAGTGATTTTTTAGACCCGCCCTCATCTAAATCTATATATACTTTTTTTTCTAAACTTGAATTTTAGTGTGTGTAATGATTTATTAGACAGTCTTATATTATGATAAATCCGGTGTAACACCTTGAAAACGAAAATAATTGAGATTAAGTATGCATGAAAAGAAATGACCACGAAAATTCTAAGAATTTTCCCATAAATTAAAAGCTCAGATCTGACGGATAAAAAACAAAGTTTTTATAGTACGTATAAATAAACGAGGTCTGGATTGATTATTTCTGGTGTATTCATCTTTAACTTTATTTAAATGTAAAAATTGAAAAATAAATATTTCTTCCCACATGCGCTATCACAAATCTCGATAATCCATTCATCCCTTTAGAGAAACGTGTACTTTGCGGCCATCAATATTACTAAATATTCAAACTTCCCAGCAGTAATGCGTGTGCTGGGTAAAACTTTCAAGGGATTATGTTAAATAACTTCCGGCAACCTTTTGTGGCAAGTCAGTCGTTGCACGTAGGCGACACTAAATGCCTGTCTTCAGCTCGGAGAGACCATATCAGGTATTCCATCGAAAAACTCAAGATACACACTATCAAAAACTTTCGATTAGTCCTATACCTATACCTAAATATTATATGCTTTATATGTGAATAAATATGTACATATTTATAGATATAAGATGTAATATATAATTTAATATATTCTATAAAATCTAAACTATCATGTTACATCCGTTTAGTATGCGGAAAAAATATTCATTGATGACTTTATCGTTTTTAATAAGTTTCTACTCGAGTTAACAACTTTATTTTTAGTATTTATAATTATTAATTAAAACCCTTCAACATCATCGTTGAGGTTCTTTAAAAATAACATATTTTTATATGCAAATTATGAATATTCTATTGAACCATAAAAATGATTTTTTCTTCGAAGTAAAATAGAATAATTATTAAAAAGTCCTAATTTTAAAATGATACCCGAAAATTTCTGAATATTTTGACACTAGGTACATCTGATTTATGAAGTTCGATGTGTTTCAAAAAGTTTTTAGGCTTTATATCATTATTTTATATCTAGTTGAAAAAAAAAGGATAATTTCTTTCATTTGTAATACCAAATTTTCCTATTATTGATCTTTATTTTTTTAAATCTAGTCTACATTTTATTACGCTAAAATTAAAAAAAAAATTTTTTTCGAGACTCATTTTAAAGCAAAACTATAAATAAAATGTTTTTTTTTTTTAAGAAATATAATGAGTTATAAGTCAGTAATGAGTTTTCCAAGCATTTCAAAACTTTTTTAACACAACATATACTCGCAAAATACCGTTGGTAAACAAAACGGAAGCTAATTAAGAACAAAACAGAATGTAATAAATTTCGAGCTGAAACCTAAAGGCTGAACTTGATTAAAAAGTCCAATGTTTATCTTTATTTAATCACTAGATGTTATGTAATAAATATTTAATGAAACATTAATTATTTTCAATTATATCATAATCGTTTTATAAATGCGCATTTAAGTAGATAAAAATGTATAGCAGAGTCTAATAAAGAAGAAAAAAAGTAAATAGCTCATCTATTTATCCTGGGGGCAGAACTTAGAGCACGTGTGTGTATATAATAGCTACGATATTATGATTCTTATCGTGGCACACTCGTATATTTTATCACTGACCTCGTTGAAGTCTGCATGTCAGTACATTGTTACTGATATTGTAAGCAGTTCATACTTAATCGCGTTTCAAAACAAATTATTACTACTCGTGGATATCGTGTTGTGCCGCTTAATTAAACATTTTTAAATATACTTAGTTTATTTACTTTTTTTTATGAACCATTTAATATACTTGAATGTAAGTCACCGTTATTGTTATTGTTGTTAGTTATTGTTATTAGGAAGGAAGGAATTTTAATATAATTATATAATTAAATATTATTAACACGTCAACGTGTAGGATGACGAACTTTTGACTAATACTCGTGTATGAACTTAATATTATGAACACACCTATGTTAGTCGTAATGTTTTTTTAATTCTTAAAGCTAGTGACGACACTATAAAATAAACGTTTCCTATAATGAACTTCCTCTATATCTATTCTAGTGAATGAATATGTATGTTGAGTGTTGAATTTAATAATTTTATCAAGGACACTATCATTTTTTATTTTGCATTTTTAAATGTATGATAAATATATTTTAGTCTATGAAAGTTTTATACTACTTTATACTGTGCGATTTTAATGTCACATTTAAAAAGTTAATAAATGTATGGAAAATTTAATGTTTTTATTTTTATTATTTTTCCAGTTTTATAAAACAAATTTTATGTCGAATAATAAAATTTTTATTACAATTTATATCAAGTGTATTGAAGCGAGACTGACCTTTAAGATAATTTTTCTATTACCCTCAAGATTTGTAACTTAGTTTTTTTTTAATAATGCATGATTTATAAACTCAAAAATTTTTATTATTTATTAAATATTTAAATACATATTTCGTAATTTTTTTAACCCATAAATTTTGATTTCCATGAACAAATTCATCAATCATCAAATAATTTTTAAAACTTAAAACATTTTTTCTAACACTTAATAAGTAAATAAAAAAAATAGTAAATACCAAGACTTTGTACCGGATTTACTTCAGTTGTATAAACACTGATGCTATAATTAATGCCCTTGTCATGCGATATATAATATATATAATTAATGAAAGAAAATGAATTATGGTTATGAAACATGAATCATATGTACTAAATTTCATCATAATAAAAAATCACATACAAGTCTTATTAAAAAAATAAAATGAAATGACTTAATTAACTCGTATGTTTACAAACATCTTACTGTTTCGTTAAATAAATTTGCTATATCTTATTTCAGTTTTACAACTAATAATAACATATATTATAATATATGTAAAGTATGCAACTCTGCATTAATCTGAGAGAAAAAAAAAACTAAAAGATGAAGTGTGCAAAAAAATGAATAGTTTGTCTAGTCAGTGTACATAACTTGTACAAACATATAAATTAATATTTAATATTTGGTTTTATGGTATAATAGCAATTATTAGCGTGTCACCTATTAAATATATCAGGAAATGTTTAAAATAGACATGCGGTCATAATGCATATTCACACTGTACTCATATACATAAACTCAGGTTTAACCAGGAAATATGTGAAGTAGCTTTCGGTCACTATATTCTTGAATCGTTTTGTTTTGCCATCAGCATCACAAACTACTATACGGAAACTTGTAATTTTATTGCTGCTATATAGCAAGAAAATTCTTTCAACATCCACTCATCCTTTTTAGATTAGAATTATGTATTGAATCAACTCATTCGAATATAATTATTTAATACATGATCATTTCCTAGAACTAAATGAGTAAATACGGCATGATTAATGGTTTATCAAAATTCTCTCTGGAAAATACTATTAATCATAATAGTTTGTTTTACTTTTGTGGGTGGATATTAGACCGAAATTTATCAGCGACAATTTTTTTTAAACAGAAATTATAAAATATTTATTGTTGTGTATTAAAAAATTAATAAAAATATCGAGTAATAAAATTTAGTATTAAGAAGAAAATTTGATCATAATTTTTTATTATTTTAAAATTCAATTTTATCCGTACTAAAGTCGTAACTAATATATTTAATGTAGAAGATAGAAATGTTATTAATTTACATAGTAGTTTACCATTTACGTGATTAACACAGCAATGTTAAAAATTCTAAAAACTGGTATATTTTCAAGAAATTCAAATTAACGTTTAGCGCTATAACGATCCGTTATAAAAATATTAGTTCTACAAGCATTCATAAAATGTTCACCATATGGAACTTAAAAATTTTAGACAAATCAGGGGCCATAAAAAAATGTTCTAAAACTTTTAAATCCAGTATAAAATCAAAATAGTTTATTTGAAGAAGTTTGAAATCGAAAGGCAAATTTAAATTCTTCTTTTAAATTGAATAAAAGCAAATTTAGATAATCTAATTTATAAAAATGTTCCCTTTTTGATTCAAAACTACTGAATTTAAAGCTTGACAAATAGTTCTGAGAATACCATTCATCCAATCATTGTCCTTGGTATTATTCCATCAATGGACATTCACTAATTAGCATTTTTTCCACTGATTCATTTTATATTAAATTAACGAGATTTGATCGTTGAACCACTGAAATTAAAATTAAAAAAAAAAAAATATGAAACTTGTTAATACTTTTATAATAAAATTTTATTATACTAACATCAACTAGCAGGTTTTGAGTTTATTATCTCAACTCGGCATATTTAAAAAATAAAATAAAAATAAACACAATTTAATAATATTTATAATTTTCTTAAAAGATTCTGTTAATAAAAATTCGAAATTATTCTTGTGAAAACAGAGTATAAGGTAGCTTAAATAAATAAACAAGCGTATATATATATATATATCAACTTGGAGGTCTATATAAAGAAGAAAGCTTAAATTAAGTAATGTGTAAGTGAAGGAATCTAATCCTCAAAGACATAACAGCAGACACTCCTGTTAGAGATGAGAAACACATGTAAATTTATTTCCGTTTCCCCTTAAAATCTAGAGCACGTGCTTTCAAACTTTTAATCAGCACTCGAAGCCATGAGGTATAGAAACTCAATGATAATGATAAAGCAATCTTGTCTTCACTATTTCAAATTGAAAGGATGATTCGTCGTTTCAATCTATCGATCCCGACCTATATAATAAAATAAACTATCGCCATTGGGAGAGAAAATTTATTATCCTTGAAAATCTCGAGGTCACTCCATTATTAAGGTTGACCATGTGGTCGTACCAAATGGCCTCTACTCACCCACACATAAGTATAAACTTACTTGATCCTGTTCCATTCCATTCTGAGTATTATTATATACCGGTCCGTCTGAAATTACTCAATTGACCGTGCATAATACAATACAGTATCATCAGTACAGGAACTAAAAAAGAAAATATACTTGGCTCTAAATTTTCTACCGGCAGCTGGAAAAATATTTCTCGGAATAACAACCTACTCATACTCAGTGTAGGTTTACGATCAGATTCAGTATTTGTGTTTCTGCTTTCTGCTACTGCGTCTTTTATTTTTATTTACATACAGTCTTACTCTGTTGAATAATAATAAAATAATACTTGAGTGGTGATTTTCCCCTTGTAAAATGAGCGAGCAACGTAGTTTGCTGTTGTATTAGTATGCCAGAAAGGCTAAAATTCGAGCCACGAAACCCCTCAAACACTTCTATGCCATACTGCATGAGTACTTAAAAAACTCTTTCTCGTTTTTCTGGTCTTTGCAGATCTGAGCACGAAGGGTAGGTCTTTAGAATGAGGTCTTGGGAGTGGCTCTTGTACATAAACCCAAGAACAAAAAATAGGGTGACAAGGGTTGTACCTTGTGCTGTACTAGAACTTTCTTTATATTTATTTCTTGTAAAATACAACTGCCCTATTTATTTACGTAATATTTTGTACAAATATACAGTATGCATCTATGAGGATTATTTGTTTATAAAATCTTTGAATAAACAGCATGAAGAGGCTTTTGCAGTTCGCTCAGAAATTTGTATTGAGTAATATATAATAATCAAATTTTATTTAAATAAAACACACAAATTTTACAGTTATTTTTAGTAAAAGTCTAAAAAATTAAACTTCATCTAAATTTTACGTAAAAAAATTTTTTAAATTATCCGTTTCTTAGTAAAACTTTTAATTTGTAATTAATGACACAAGAATAACTTACTTGTTTAATGCTAATTGTAATTGATAAATTTAGTTTAAAAACTTAAAAATTTGAAAAAATGATTGAAATCAAATTAAACAAAAGATCTGAACAATACTGGTAGTTAGCTTTGAAAATTTTTCGATGCGGAAATCTAACATGGTACTGAAACAGATGTTACCAAAGAATACATGCAATCCCACAAACGCATGTGTCTTGAATACGCTTCTGTATTTTATTTGAGCCACTGCATTGCCTGAAATATCTAGATTCTGAAAAGATAAAGTTTACAAAAAAATACTTAAAACACCCGAAAAAAATGTATGTTTATAGCGCTGTATACAATCAACACGAGTTACTTGCGTAAGCATTTAACGACTATCGTTAAATCGAATGCTTTTCAAAGCTAACATCCGCTTTACTTGGGTATATATACGTTCAACCGTAACGGACATCCGGAAGTATTACTTTCCGGATTTTTAAACATAAATAACTTTTTCTTTCTTTGTTGATCGAACGCACTGGTTTTTGATTACTCGATCGAGCAATCATTCAAGTATTTATTTGTTTGTTTATTTTATAAACGCTAATCTTCTTTTCATAATATGTCAATGAATAAAAGTATTTTATGGTATTTTGAATGAAGAAACTTTTTTTTGAACCAAGAACATAAAAATCTTGAAAAAAATATAAATTGTTCTTAATTGGAGAGAATTATATTTTTGAATGAAGAGTTTGATTGTGTTGATCGAAGATATATAATCTTCTTGATAGAAATTGTAGAATTTCTCAAGCTAAAAAAACGAGTTTCAAGACAAGAAATTCTTGAATCAAGACTTAAGGTTCTCTTTAAAATAATTTTCTTGGATCAAAAATATTTCTCTAAGACCACGTATTTTTTTTATGTCATTATACCAAAAGTATAATAAGCATCATTTTCAGAAAGTTAGTAAGATTTGCTCAACGTAATTGCCAATTATCTATAATGAACTGTATTTATGGTTCATTTTTAAACTACATATATTTATGCTGTTTAAGGTTAAATAACACTTAAATTTTCTGAATAAAAGGAAAAAAAATAAGAATTATATTATGAATTGTATGTTAGGTAAAATATAGTATCAGATTAAATTAGTAACGGTCTGTCAATTTTCGGAGAGAAAGATTTAATAGATCCACGAAACAAATTTAATAATAATTACGACCACAATTTAAAATGTATACTATGTATTTTAAATAATAATAAACAATCCGTTAGAAAAATTACTATAATTAATATAAATTAAATTTTTTTTCTCAATTATTACTGCTTAGATTGTAGTTTCTTCGGATCGTAATATGTACTGAAAAATTGTAAAATAACTTGCAATTTTAGTAATTTATAATTTTTCAATAAGATTAAAGTTTCTGACTATAAACTTTGAAAATACCTGTTGATTTAAAATATTTTTGATTACTTTGATGTAACTAATGATTATTTATTTTAATTATTTCCAGATATTGCCATGGACTGGTCGGACCACGCACTTTGGTGGCCTAAAAGAAATCACTGGCTCACCAGAACAAGGAGCACTTTAGATCAGTACGGAGTTGCGGCAGATGCTCTTTTACATTTTACACCGATGCACAAAACACTTCGTGTACAATTGCCAGACATGCGTTATCTTGATTGTCGAGTTGATTTCTCTGTCAAGACTTTTAATACTGTTATAAATCTATGTAAAGAATTAGGTAACTACAAATTGTATTTTTCATAAAAAATTATTCTACAGTTTCGTTTAAAAATTATTTTTTTGCATTAAAAATCATTTAAAATTAGTTTAAATTTAAAGTCAGTACTATAATTATTTTTAATAGATGCAAAGTAACAACAAATGTCCTTTTACCACGCGAAGGTCATGTTTGAAAGAACAAGTGATAGCAGTTTTTAATTAAGCTAATGGGTGATAAATTATCATGCAATTAGAGGGAACATAAAATCAGAATCTCGTTATAAGAAAATTAATTATTTTATACATCAAATTTTTTTTTTTAATTTTTGTTTCAATAATTGCATCATTTTTAGTTGTAAATAAAATTGTTTCGTTTTTTGTAAAAAAGAATTTTAGGTGTTTTTTTTTAGTTTTTAAAAAAGTTTAATAATTAAAAACTTGTAGAATTTTAAAAATTTATTTAAAAAAAATTATAAAAATTTAAAATTGACAGGAATAAGACATCCAGAAGAACTATCATTTTGCAAACCCCTTGAGCCTAATCACTTGAAGTACAACTTAAAAGATCTGCCAGCGAAAAAGAAGATAGAAAATCAAAAGAACGGACATTGGAACGTGCCAGCGGATACAAACACTTTTATCCCAGTCAGTCAAAGTCCACAAGGATCGAATGGAAGTTTAGATCAGAGCAGTCCTTTTATGTGCGCTCCAGTCACCCCGAACAATAGGAATCACAGCACGCCCATCAGTTCTCCAGTTTCAGTAAGATCCACCTCTTATCTAGATTTTATAATTTAAAATAATATTTTCTTTTATTATACTGAATATATTAATAACTTAATAGTTTTCATTTATTATTTATGATTTTATGATTTATGATTTATTTATTATTGTAATTTAATATTACAGCATACGGGCACTTGGAAGAGGAATAATAATTCATCAGGATTCGGGAGTACCGGTTCATTCAATGCAAACAATAGTACAATGAGTTTAGAGGCATTAAACGGTGGGATGACCGAGTCATTGGCTCAGAGCCCATCCGCGGCATCACCAGACGTCCATGCCAAACTAATAAAACCTAAAAATCTGGTGGAACGCGCACGGATGAACGTCGCATGGCTTGACTCCTCTCTCTCAATAATGGAACAAGGCATTAGAGAATTTGACATTCTCAGACTTAGATTTAAATTTTATTCGTTTTATGATTTAAATCCGAAAACTGATGCTGTTAGAATCAATATGATTTACGAGCAAGCTAAATGGCAGCTTCTCGCCGAAGAAATTGATTGTACTGAAGAAGAGATGCTGATGTTCGCAGCTCTGCAGGTATTATCAATTATTTTATATTGTCAAACGATAACCGTCCCTATTTTTAATCTTTTTAATGGCCTTTAATGGAAGACTTATGAGATCACTCCACTGTCCATTTATATCTTGCTTTTTTATAAAAAAATATCATATGTTTTTTTATTTTTTATTCGTACAACCATTATAGAATTTGGTATAGGGATTAAATTTCTCCAAACTCAGTAGGGATTCTTATTCTCGTTTCTTTTATATAAAATATCACACGCTAGGCATTAAATAAAAGCTTGTGATTGATAAATCCTGTTCATATTTTTTAATTAATTTTATGAGTAACAATCTTTGTAAAACGAAAATCAACTTTAACATACTGAAGTTAGAGGGAATCTAAATTTTTTTTTAATAAATAAAATAAGACATTGTTTTGTTTATTACTATCTACTCAGTTTTGTGTCTGGTATTCTGTAATTAATACTATAAAACTTAAATTTTATGGCATGATTAGTGAGTTTATTTCTTGAAATACTAACCCGGCTGTTGATTATTTATCGGCAATTGCAATTTATTACATTGGATCAGTCATATTTCATAACTTCAGACCTTATCATTCTTATAATCGTACTTTATATTAATAACAATTTAAAATAAAATCTAGAAAATACTTCTGTTACAATGAATGTTAATTGCTGCAATTATAGGGCCTGTAGAAAACGGGAAGTATTACGAAACTATCTAATGTGATAAATTATTACAGTATGTAGTGATCTGTAATATAATTCTGATAATTCAAAAACTAATATTATTATTGTTAATAATTTAAAATAAATTTAATTTTTGTTTGTTAGAATTTTTATTTTAATTAAAAAAAATTATTTAATTATAAAATTTGACCTTCAGTTGAATGTTAAAAACAAACTTGATTAATTATTAGATAATTCAATAATTAAAAAACATGATTGTCCCACATTTCGAAAATTTATCTTAGTAGAATAAAGTAATTATAATTAACAAAAGGTCGAGGTTAATTATTTTAATAAACAGTCTTAAATAATTAAATTTAGCAATTAATACCAACACCTTGATTGTATCAGCTCCATTTAATGACTGTTTTTTTACAGCGCAATAAAAAAAATTTATTCTTCAGCTATTAACGGCGTTTTAAAAAATAAAAAAAAAAGGGAGAAAACTTTTTATAAAAATATAAGGTCAGGGCTCTTAAAATAAGTTATCAAACTATTTTAATTTAGTGGAGTCCTCTTACTACTCGCTGATAGTAAAGACCATAAATTTTATTACAGTAAAGATATCTAATATTTTTATAAAAAACATTCCCACGTATCTTGCGACTAATGTTAATTGATAAAAAAGATTATTAATTTAAGAAAAACCAGACAATACTGACAATTTAATTGAATGAGACAATACTTAAAAATCAATAAATATAGTGTGTAATTTAAATCGATAATCAATCTTAATCTCGAGACATTAATGCGCGTGGGTACAGTCATCGATATCGCTAATAATAAAATAATATAAATAAAAAACATACAAGCACACATAAAAGTATTACATATTTTTAATGAACCTACGTATTTGTTGGTTGTTATTTGTTACCTTCACTAGTTTGGCGTAGATCGTGTAAAAATAAATTAACACAACTTTCTACTTTGAAAATTTTTTATTATTTTCTTTGTTCATTCATTGTATATCTTAAATCTCACTTATATTTAATACATATACATATTCCCTTCCACAATATAAGTTATATATGTATATATATTATACGGATATCGTATGTTTAACGAACAACTGCAACCCACGTCGATGACCTCGTGTTTTTGTACGTACACCTACTCATCACTACCAAGATCGATAAACTCGTCTCAAACTTATTCTCTGTATTTTCCACCAATCTTCTGTTTGTAGTAACGTTACTTTTATACTTTACTATGCAAAAACAGTAAAAAAAGAAGAAATGTAAGATGATAATAAAGAAAAAAAATAACTAAAAAAATGTTTGATTTATTTAACAGGTACAAGTGAATCTCCAGGCAAGTATGCCACAGCCGAGTTACGAGAGCAATGGATCATCATCGCTGATTGAAGATGATATTGATGCAGCACTTACGGATTTACAAGTCAGTCTCGAAGGTAGCAGTATCAGTAATGGAACCAGCGATGTTACTCAAGTACCAGAGCTCTGTGATTATCTTCGGTTCTTCAAACCAAAACGTTTTACGCTCAAGGCATTTAAGCGTTACTGGTTCACATGCCGAGATCTACAGCTCAGATTGTATAAAACACGCGAGGAGAGCCACAGTTCTGAGGCACCAGCTTATATTATTAATTTACGGGGATGCGAAGTCACACCTGACGTTCATCTCTCTCAAGGACGTTATGGGATTAGATTAGAGGTCCCTAGTGCTGATGGAATGACGGAAATGTGGATTAGATGTGATACGGTAATATTTTATCTTCTTACTTATAAGAACTTAAAAATTTTTATTATTGTGAGATGATACTAGAAACAGAGAAAATTATAAGTCGTATGAATGCCGAGATTATTGTACATAAATTTAACAGGTGATGTTTGTAATTGAGTACCTGAGGAAGCTACGAAAGTGGCGAAACGTTGTATGAAAATTAAATAAATATCAAATATTAAATATCCTTAAAACAAGAACCGATTAAATGTTTTTATAGTAATTTTAAACTATATATAAATAATTATTTTAGGAACAACAATATGCCAAGTGGATGGCTGCTTGCCGGTTGGCTGCTAAAGGCAGATCATTAGCAGACTCTTCCTACGAAAGCGAAGTTAATAGTATCAGCGCCTTCCTACAATTACAAAGACCAGCTCCAGCACCTGCGATTAATCCTAGTTCACTTAATATTACACCTGAAGACTATGTTGCGCCCAGATATGCCAAGAAACTTAGAGGAAAAGTAAGTGTATTTATTTTTTAAATAGGCTCAAGGGAAAGTATTTTAAATACTATATTTAAATAGTTGGGAATTGGCCTCTTTACTATTCATTATACGTGAGGAAGTATTTATAAAATATTTACATTGAAATTCTTTTAAAAAGTATCGTGTTATCTCTGTACAATAGATACAAGTTTTATTATTATTCTATAAAATTTTATTTATTATCAGTCAATATAAACACTAAATAAATACTTTCTATTAAACTAAAATTTTTTTTATAGTTGAACTAACATTTGAGATATTTTAAATATTTTTTATTAAGTCATTAATCTATCAATTAATAATATAAATAATTATAAATATTTCAGCTGGTACAAAGAATCTTGGAAGCACATGCAAACGTCAAAGATCTTCCATTAGTCGAGGCTAAATTAAACTACATAAAAGCATGGCAATCACTGCCTGAATATGGCATTTCATTGTTCATCGTACGATTCACTGGAAAAAATAAAGACGAATTACTCGGTATCGCAAATAATCGACTTATGCGTATGGATTTGCACAGTGGAGATCACTTGAAAACATGGAGATACAATACAATGAAGGTTTGTGTGATTTATTGTTATTTTTTTTTTTTTTTTTTTTTTTTTTTTTTATTGAACACAAAAAAAATTTTAGAATACTCGATAATAAAATAAATTTATGTATTTAGGCCTGGAATGTTAATTGGGAAGTCAAACATATGATGGTACAATTCGAAGAAGAGAATATAATTTTCGAGTGCCAATCGGCAGATTGTAAAGTCGTACATGAATTTATTGGAGGCTATATATTTTTGTCAATGCGTTCCAAAGAAGCTAATCAAACGTTAAACGAAGAAATGTTCCACAAATTAACCGGTGGATGGGTTTAAATGTTATTAAAAATTATTATAACAATAAGTATAATAAATTTTGCAAAAAGATAATAACAAAAGTAAATATAGAATAAAGATAATATTTAATGAAATAATTGTTGGATAGTAAAATTAACTATGAAATGATAATTGAAAAGATAACGTGTTTGTTATGTAACATAAAAGAAACTTATGACTTACGAAATATTTTAAAACATATACATGAGTGCCTAGTGACTTGTTATTGTAAAAATAATATACAATATATAATTTTATATACTTATTATTATAAATAAATTGATAATTATTAATAGTTAATATTGAATTATTAATTATTAATAAAAGATAATGTGCAACAAGAAGTAATCAAACCAAAATTGATTTATATAAGGCCCCCAACGAGTCTAAATTTTAATTAATTATTTTCAATTTTTTTTTAATTATTTTAATTAGTATATATGCACAAGATTTTAATCTAGACATTAAAATTTTTACAAATATCACTAAATCTACTAATTTTATTGTATTAATATCTAACTATTATTATTATTATTATTTTTATAACTATTAATTTTCACTGTCATTTTTATTTCACTACTTTTTATTTAAATTATATAATGCTTTTTATTTTACATCCGGATGCATCTGCATTCAATATTTAAAACTCAAATTTTTGAATAATTATTTTAATATTAAATTTAATTTTAAATATTATTCTGTATTGACTTAAAAATTTGAATGATCAAAATTTTATAATTAAATAATTTTTTTAATTATGAACAAAATGAAATTTTTATGAAATATTTAAAGGCTAATTAATCGATTATTTAATGAATTTTTGTAAATTATTTGTCCAATTAACATTTAAAAACTAAAAAAGAATAATTAATTATTATATATAAATATACATGTCGTTTTCACTGTCATATTAATCTAGATGTACATTAAATTAAAAAAAAAATTAGTTTTGTAAATTAATAGACTATAGTTTGTATATTAAAAGATATATAAATATATATTTAAATTAATATCTACGTTATCTAACGTCAAAAAATATAATTATTGATTAAAATAATATATTTTATATGTAAGAAGCTTTATTGAATACTGTAATAAATAATATTCAATTAAACACAAGTATCGAAAATATAGTTTTGTAAATATATCAATTTCTTTAAAGAATATTAAAATTATAATTTATTAGTTGTATTCTTGAGTGGATTGAAGAAATTTTTTTTTGGATCAACCGACATGTTTGTATTATTTTTAGGTAACGTTTCTGGTTCTTTGAATAATTTCATTGCTGTTTTCATGATTGAGTCATTTGGAACTTGGGCTAATTCATTTCCCTAATAATAAATATTTATTTTTTAATATAATTATCATTAAATAAATTTACAAATAAATCGCGTGCCAAATGCCAAAAGGGCGTATAAAAGTTATACGCCCTTTTGACTTTGCAAAACCAAAAAGGTGTATAATTTTTTTTTTATGAAAATTAATTTAGCAGATATTTTATAATTTTTTTTTTTAATTAATTATTATTTAGAGTCGGTTTTAACTGCTGTGGTCATATCGCCGACTTTAACTGTTGGGAGTGGTACGTTGGGGTCTTTTTGGGTTGTGTAAATCTTAACCTACGCGGCAAGGGCCGAATATCAACCAAGTTGGTTTCTAAAACCAGCTTGGGATTCGAACCCAGGCCTGGCTGGTAAGTTAGTCCGAGTTCTTTATAGGCCATGCGCCTTAGACGACTCGGCTAACGTCACCGGTTTTTTATAATTTTAGGAATTTTTTTAATAAATAAATTAAGTTAAAGAAAATTAGAAAAAAAATTTACATTTAGAAAATTAAAAAAATTAAAATCAAATTTTTTAGAAACAATTTTTTGGGGCAAATTTATTTATTAAAAAAAAAATTAAAAAATGGTCAAATGACTGCTAACTTTAATGTTATTTTTTTTTTGGTGCCAGTCGTTTTGTAAACATATTCTAAGCCTAAAAATGAAGAAAAAAAATTCCTAAAGCCAAAAGGGCGTATATCTTAAGATACGCCCTTTTGGCATTAGTACGTCAAAAATTTTTTTTCTGCAGATCTTTACGTTTCGAGCGATTTTAAAAAGAATGGTAAAAAAAATTTTTTTTTATACGCCCTTTTGGCATTTGGCACGCGAAATGAACCTTCAGCTTAAAAAAAAAATCAACAATACCTGATGCTGTATCGATGAAGAATGACCAAATCGGCTACTAAAAGACAATTTATCTTTCTTATTTTTTAGCCACTCATGTGCTAAAACACGGTCAAGCGTAAGTCTCACAGTAACATCAGGCTCCAAAATACGCTTGACAATATTAACAGCCAGCGGTGACAGCGTTTTGAGTACCCGAGATCTAAAGACCCAATTTTTCCCCATCTGATCTTTCAGCAGCTTTTTAATATTGTCATCCTTAAAGGGCATCGTCCCGTTGAGCATTATGTACAAAATGATACCGAGCGACCAAACATCAGCCAATTTTGGATTGTATGGCGTGCCAGAAACAACTTCTGGAGCAGCGTAAGCCGCAGACCCGCAGTACGTGTAGCTCAAAACCCGTTTGTTTTCCTCGTCGACGCAATAGCGCGCAAATCCAAAATCGGCTAGCTTAACGTTGAATTTACGAGACAGTAAAATGTTCTCGCACTTTAAATCGCGGTGCGCAATATGTTTGCCGTGCAAATACTGCAGCCCTGAGGCCATTTGACGGAACCAGAGCTTTGACTGTTGCTCTGACACAACACCGCTGCGGATTATATGATCCAATAAGTCACCGTTGTCTGCATAGCGCATGAAAATAAACACACGTGGTCCTCGTTGTAGTATGCTGTGTACCTGAGTGACAGAAATAAAATGAGTAGATAATAATAATTGATTTTCATAAAAATAAAAAAATTGGTAAATTAATAAATAATGTTTAAACAAAATACTTGAATGATATGTGGGTTTTCAACTTTTGTTAAAATTTCAAGTTCACGGGGAAAAAATTTTTCAAGGAAATCTGGAGGTGCTTTTTCTTTATCAAATATCTTACAAGCAAGCCGCATTTTTTTTGAACTATTATTATCTAGGTAATCTGCTAGGTGAACGGTCGCATAAGAACCCTAGTTTATAATTATAATAAATAATAATAATTATTATTATTAAGTTAATAGTAAAATAATAATAAACTTACCTGGCCAATTTTTTTGCCAATAAGATAACCACGCTCCTCGAGAGCGCTGACTTCGGAATTTCGCGGGCTTAGTCTCGTGGCCATTCCAAATCTTCTTCATTTGCGAGACACTTATTAATTTTTTAATGAATAAAATGCCAATTAATATTGGTTATGTGTCGAATAAATATACCAATAACATTTCGATTTGCGATAATTAATTTTGATAGTTATTTAAGTTATTATTGTCGGTAATTTTTATCAGCGAATAATAATTAAGGCACGAATGTCTCAAAGGATGATGCGAGTTACTGGAATTTAGTTAATCAAATCCAGTTTGTACCTTGTCGTACACTGGAATTATTTAATAGGACAATATACTGTCAGCCATACTTGAAATTAAAATTAAAACAATTGCGCATCAAATTCTTTAAATTATTTTCTTATAGTTAATTAAAAACTAGTAATTTAATGGCATTAATTAATCAAAATGATTTATGAGTAAGATTTTATATTAAAACTTTTAATTATTGTAGTTATAAATAATAAGATTTGCAAAACTTAGTAAGTTATGAACTTTTTTTGTTTTTATTTAGTATTAAATCAAATTATACAGATGAAAATTCATTACGCAGCGGGATCGTCGCCCTTGGTGGTGCGGGTGTAAATAAGTTGAGCGTGGTGCTGTACAACTTGTTTAATCAGACCTTTTTGGTGAAGTTCGAGGAGTGCTCGCCTGGCAAGTGATCCGCGGATCTTCAATCTTTCACTCACAATTGATGGAGTGATCAATTTGTATTGAGGTACTTCCTTGATAAGTTTGTCATATGTACCCTTGTCGAACAACACTGCGTTGTTTAACTTGTCACGGACTTTTCCTTTGGACCACTTCTGCAAATTTAATATAATTATATTAGTAATTTATTTAAATGCATTGCAGTGATTACTAACAAAATTGAAGTTAATTATAGTCTTTATTTTCAAGTGATATTAGAATTAAATTTGATTTTTTTTTAATAAAAGTTTTTAGTGTTCTAAAAGCTTAATAAAAATTAAATAATTGAAACTATGATTGTAATTATCAATCGAGTATTACGACTAGTTCATTTAATCATTGAAATAAAAAATTATCTTTAAAAAAATATATCTTAACAAGAATTTAAATACTTAAAGATTTAAATAAATTATAATAAAAATTAATTGTTGATTAAAATAAAACGCACCTTCTTCTTGGCTTTTCCACCAGATCCTCCTTCCTTCTTTTTTTGGGTCTTTTGAGGTTGTTTGGAGGAACCTCCCTTCGTGTCCTTCTTGGGCGGCTAAAAAATAAATTTCACTTTTAGTTTTTGCTCAACATACAATAAAAATAAATAATGAATTTATAAAAGATATCAGTCTCATTAAATCAGATTTTGCTACCACGGTGATAGTCTAGATTTAAAATTATCGTCATGTTGACAAAAGTTAGGTTATGACTGCACTTTTATTAATTTATTAATTAAGATTTACTTGATTAGTAAAAAAATAAGAAAAAATCGAAATAATTTTATAAAATTGAAACATAATGAATTGTGATAATTATTTAATTATAAATAACAATAATAATAAAAGATTAAAAAATGAATTGCCATGTGACTAGACAAGAGGTCAACAATGGTTATAATATAATCACACTTTTTTAGAAACTTTTAATTGTAGAATAAAAATTTACTTTTTTTTAGTTTCATTTTGCAATAAATATTTTTATTATCAGGTGCAGTATAATTTCAATTAATTAAAATAACTGATAGCTGGAAACACTCACCATAATGACCGATGCACTGTAAAAGAAAGAAAGAGCGATCTGCGGTGTTGATCTCCGCAGTCGGAGCGCTGCGATCGCCGTTTATTGTCAAAAGAGAAACTACATACAACTCAATAATTTAAATAATTTCATGGAAATCTTTTTTAGTTAAATTTTTGTTGCTTATAAATAATTATTTATTTATTATTTAATTACTATTTAAACGTTAGTTTTTATTTATAAAATTAATTTCTCGTTTCAGAAAAGTAAAAGAAACGCGGAATCGAAACAGACCAGGGTCGTAGTAAATAATTTTGTACGAGAAAATTTAACCTGTTTGACAGAAATAAGTATGTCAATAACAATGAGGTAAAAAGAGAAAAAATTTTATTTTTTTATCTTGGAATTATTTGTCATACGTTCCTGAAAAAAATTACTCACAATAGAGGGCGCTTACAAATTTTGATAGTTTTATAAATTTTTAAATTCAACATTAGAATTTTTTTTTTTGTATAAACAAATTTATATTTACTCTACAAAATATTTTTTAATCTATTAAAAAAAAATTTAAGCTATCAATGCATTTTATTAAAAAATTTAATAGTGTATAATTTTAAATTATAAGTTATAAAAATAAAAAGACAACTTAATTGCATGATTAAAATTTTTAATTAACTATTAAAAAAAATTAAATTTTTGTTTCTTTTTCAGAAAACCTAGTCCTCATTTCTTATTCCTTATTCAAATAAAAATGTTAGTTAGATGACATAGACAATAATATTTGATTGGTTGGTAGGATCTTGATCTATTCCCTTTACCCTTCGCCACCGATTCAAGCGATGGCGTTCACCCGTGCGTTCTACAGCCGGGAGTCGTTAAATTTATTAAAATAATAACACAACAAAAATGCTCTTTGTATAAATAAACAAAATTATAAATTAACTTTATGTATTTATTTGGAACTAAATTTTCATCAACTCGAGGTAAGTTTTTTAATTTGACGTATCATAACCTTACGGTGACGTAAGGTTGTTGACACGTCAGACAACTTTAATATTTCTTTCAATTAATATTTTATTTCTGCTATTATTTTTATTTATCAATAAATATAATTCAATTAATCGATATATATTTTTTAAAAAGTTAATTATCAAGTGTACTTGAAATTTGTAATCATTTATTTAATGCATTGTGTTCCTTATGGTAGACTTTTTTCAACTAGATATTTTAAATGAAATTTATGTTATTAACTTTATTTTACACTAAAGAGTAGTTTTTTTTTTTATTGATAAGTTGAAAAATAATTTATTAAATAACCAAGCAACAGATGTCTGAAACATTTTATTTCAAATAAAATAACTTTGATAGTTTTTGAATTTTTCAATTCTTTAATATTCTATTGTTAACTAATAAACCTTTCGCATTTTTTGAATAAAAAAATTTTATCTCCAAAATATTAATTTATTAAAAAAAAAAAAAAAAAAAATTACCAACCATCTGCTGCTTTGTTACTTGCAATTAAAAAAAACTTGAATAATAAACTAAATTAATTACAGGTTAAAAGCTGATGAACTAGCAAGATGCTTCCATTATCGCACAGAGACGGCCGAGGGATCGGCAGTAAAATAAAAGAAAAAATATACAGCTGGAAAAGACTAATTTTCTCGGACCCAAACACAAGGAACTTATTTTTATTTTTATTCCTAAACTTATCATTCGCATTTGTCGAATTGCTCTTCGGGATATGGACCAACAGTTTGGGGTTGATATCCGACAGTTTCCACATGTTCTTCGATTGCACTGGTCTGGTAGCCGGACTGGCAGCATCAGTGATAACCAAATGGCGAGCTAACGAGCGGTACTCCTTTGGGTACGTCCGCGCTGAAGTGTTGGCCGGTTTCGTGAACGGATTAGCGCTCCTCTTCGTAGCAATAGGCATAATGTCTAACGCGGTGGAGCGACTGATCGAGCCGCCGGAAGTAAAACACGAGAGATTGTTCGCGGTCTCGGTGATGGGACTGTTCGTCAACCTGGTAGGTATTTATGCATTCCAACACGGACATGGCCACAGTCACGGAGGTGGCGGACATGGTCACAGCCACGGTGGAGGACATGGACACAGTCATGCTAATCACGGAGCATTGAATAATCCTGGAGTTACTAATCTAGGAGTTGGAGTCGGCATCAATATGGAGCAAGGACACGGACACTCTCATAATCACAACCACAGTCACAATCATGATCACCATGAAATAGAAACAGACACGATGTTGCCAGCAGGGAACTCTCAGATTATGAAGGGAGTGTTTTTGCACATTCTCGCTGACACTCTTGGATCTGTGGGTGTAATTATATCAGCGATACTGATGCAAATGTTCGGATGGATGATTGCTGATCCAATTTGCTCAATGTTCATAGCGTTGATGATTATAATTAGTGTAGTGTCTCTGTTGAAAGAATCAGCAGTGATACTAATGCAGAGACAGCCTGTCGCGCTAGACCACGTTCTTCCTGGGTGTTATAACAAAGTAACACAGTTATCTGGAGTTTACAGTGTGCAAGAGCCTCGCTTTTGGACTCTTTGCTCGGATGTTTATGTCGGGACTTTGAAATTAGAGGTCGCTAGGACGGTGGATCCTAAGTACGTGGTAGCTCATACGGAAATGATATTCCACGCAGCTGGTGTCAGATATCTCACTGTCCAGCTAGACTACACGTCCATGTGATGACCGTATGTTAGTAATTATTGTAATGGTATTGATAATTTTGAGTATAAGTGTCAGTATGAGAATAAACCGAGTAAACAATCGCCAAATTGTTGTAAAGTACTGTCGGTAAACAGTGTGACTATTTGTGGTGCTTGTCAGAAAGAATTGCAATATCTTTCATTGATTAAAAATGTTGTTGGTCTTGTTAAATTTTTTGGCAATTATATTGTCACTAGAAAAAATTACTATAAATTTCATCTAGAAATTGTTTAGTTTTAATGTTTTATATTTAGTATAAAAATACTGCGTGAGTGAGGAGTAATTAATTATTAATTTGATAAAATTTTCTATTACAATATTGTTATATTTATAACCGCGAAAGATTCACTATAATTTTGATATTTTTTATTTCAATTTGAATTTTTAAAATAAATTCTTTATATGTATTTTTTAACTTTCGTCAGGTCAAATAGAAAATTTTGTATAAAAATTGAATTGTTGAATCTAATAAATTTATGTGCAGTAATGTTTTAATAGATTAAAATATTATTTGTAAAATAATTTTAGTGACAAGTCTTGACAATTTTTATTGTACATTTGTCCTTAATTTTGAGTATACATATAAAAATAATTATGGAAATAGATTATAAAAGTGGTTAGTTAATTAAAAACTAATAATAATTAGTCAAATATTGAAGAAAAGAGTGGAATGGTTGATGTATAATTTGTAAATATAATTAATCAGTCATCATGTATTGAACGGCTATAAGACAGAACATTTATATCTAATCTTTAAACTTTTTATAAATAATATAGTAGTTTAAGTAAGACGTGTTGAAGTAAGTGGCAATGATACATTTATATATTAACTATAAATGAGTTAAAAAAAATTAGTATTTAATGAGAAATGTACATTGAGGAGTTCCACCGTTTATTGGATCTTAATAAATGTTACTGCCAAATTATATCAGTTATTCAATCAATGACAAATATATAAAATTTTTAATTTACTTAAATGTACTATACTATAGTATTAGATATGATAAATTAGAAAAAATTTGCTTTGATGTACATTCAAAGATGACAGCTATAATTTTTATTTACAAACATTGATAATATTTTTTATTAAATCCAAGTTTTCGCAAGTAATTGTGTTAAACATTTTTAAAAAATTTTTTATTCTTTCTTTTTTAAGTTCAATTGAATTGACTATGGATAATACAGTACTAAGATTTTGAAATGCTTTTTATACAATTAAAACTAATGTTATTCATTAAAATTTTAATTGTTTTAAAAAAATAAAAAAATAGTATCTTGAAACTCTACGTGAAAAGTTAGCACTTGTTTAATAATTAAAAAAAAAAAGTAATATTTGAAATATAATTTCATTGAATTAATCATGAACATTCCATACTTTCAACTAAAATATTAAATATCGCTGAAATATTTAAATTTCAATAAAGTAATATAAATTTTAAAAGAACAACTTATTAATAATAAAATTTGTATATTTCTTGTGTAAATTTTAATAAATATATGTTGTTCACTATATTATGTATATAAATAATTGGATAGATAGAGTTTTAATAATTATATTTATTGAATTATTTCAATTTATGAATTAAAATCTATATTTTACAATTATTTAAAATAACAATAATAAATAATTAAATACATTCAACCTGTTTTATTTTCACGATATGTGTACACATAAATTACATAAATATTTTTTTTATATTGCGTTAAGAGATTAAAAAGTTTACACATTGATTTTTATAATTTCAAGAGAATTTATTGACAAACTTAATTTCATTTATTTATTTAGATAAAAAAATACAAAATAAAAAACTCTATAATCTACTGTCGATGGTTAACAATTAATTGTTATTTATATTAAATTAACATTTATATTTTTTTTTAATTGTAATTATAATTCTAATAATAATAATTGTAAAATTCATTAATAAACATCATTTATTTACTATGGATAAAATATTACAAGTAAGCAAATAAACCTGCTGGCGTAATACAAAACATATATTATTACAATCTTTTAAAATCTAATTTATATCGATCCACATATACAATATACGTATTTAAATTATTTATAACTAATTAACTAATGTTGAATTGTCTAACAGAAAAATTTTTTATAAAAATTTATGAGTTTATGTATTACCATTGAAATATATGTATCAACATTAATATAATTATAATAATATATATAGAATATAATTAAGTATTAATGACATGCTAAGATCTAAAATAAAAAATCTTTTTTTAATAATCATTGATCATACTTTATTATAATATATAAGTTTATTATTTATTATAATTATAATCTTTCATTTTGGCAGTTTTGTTTAAATTATACAACACAAATTTATTATTTATACAGTAACTGTACGGTTATGTCTATATATTTTATAAATAAAATTTACCAATTAACGCTAACAGTTATTGTAAATAAAGCTATTATTATTAATATTTATTATTACTTTTTTTAAGTCAATATTAATATAAATATAACGAGAATCGAGTATTGGGATTTATATATTTATTTATCATATATATTAATTTATATAATTTACAATTCTATCTATAGCAACAATATATATGAATTTATTTACAGTTAAACTTCTTATATAATTTTTCTTATCAGCGTTTTCACATATATAAATAGTTTATAATAGATGGATGTAATTATATAGTTTTTGCAAAGCTTTCGTTTGATAAATGTTGATAACAATTTTTTATCTTATTTGCGTCGACATCGGTAAAGTTATAGTTTTTGCTCTCTAAGCTAGATTAATATTCACAAATTAATTTATCTATATCTACATAGTCATCGCTTTGTAGTAAGATTAATTTCTTTTGCTTGCGTTTCAAATTTTTTCAGTTGCTTAACTTTAGAGAAAAATTTTGTTAAATTATTCTGTTATTAATAAAAAATTGAAGTATAAAAAAAATTTTTTTTAATTTATAAATTTTCCGGTCTCATAAAAGTTCATTACAACGATATTAATTAAAAAAAAATATTAATTACAATGCATTACAAATTTATCACATTTTTTAATTTTCTCCAATAAAACATTTTAATCATACTCGATTGATCATTAAATAATACAAAATTTATCTGTGAATTTTTATTTTATATTTATTAATTAATAAAATTTATGCATTTGTAAATCGTGAAATTTTTTTTGTGATAATTTATGATTGAGAATAATTTGTTAACGGAAAAGATATAATTGAAAGATAAAAAAAGTGATAATACCATGAAAATTGTACATATATTTTCCAACAAAAAAACACGATTAAAACGATGGGGAATTAATACTGTTTAATGAGATTAAATTCTCCGAATGCTTCTGTTTATGAGTATAACAAAATAATTCATTGAAAATTGTTTTCTATAACATCGATCTCATAAACATTTTATAGAGACGTCGATTCAGTTTAATACATCACAACCCGCGCGAACGAAGAGCCGTTTATATTGTCATTGGACTGAAAAATAAATCGCTTGATTGAATATTTAAACCAAATGTTTGAGTTAAAATATCGGTAAAATTTAATGTAAAAAAGTCGATGGTTTCCACAAATGCGCCACTACAAAACTAAAAAGTAGTAACATAATTGTAATGGATAAATTTATCCCGTATTTTAAATGAAGGTCATAAAAGACTGAGCAAGCATTTAAAATTCCAGTTGCGGGTACACTCTACCGGATTTATTTTTTTAAGTATATATTAAAAGATTCCTAACAGCGAACATAAAAGGAAATTGTTATCGTAAAATGACTTGTATATACTTATACTCTACTAATATAAGAAGCTTAACTGTAACTTTAACAGCCTTTTAAATATCAATATTTTATTAAATAATTTAATTTATCATTATCATTTGTCATACAAATTCTGTGTATGATAATAAATATTTTTATTTTTTACTTAATAACGTCAATTTAAATTTTAATAACTAGAAAAAAATAACATTTAGATATTGCAATTAAGCCGAAAAATGATAAAATATATTTTTTAAAAAATTATTCGTTAAAATATTAATACAAAAGTGAAATTAATATACTTTTTAGCGCTATCTCTTGCATGGTCATGACACAAAAGAAAAATGAAAAATGAGTAAAATGCGAATTCAGATATTAAAGGGATCATATTCTATTTCCTTTTAAAATATCGGCGCTGACATTTTTTTTATCTTTTAAATTATTAAAAATGAAATCTCTGTCAGAGAGAATTTTCCTTGAAAATCTTTAAAAGAGTGCTAATATTAATTTCATTAATAAAACAATTATCATAGAACGAGATTTTTTTATTTAATTACTTGATAATTAAGCCAAAAGGTAAATTTTTATTTGTTTTTCTCTGTTACGTATATGGATATTCTTATGTTTAGGACTATAACTACAAAATTCAACTATTATATTATCAAATATTAATTATTATTTAATATAAAATTTGTAAATACATTCATTATATCTAACTTTAATTATCATTTTTATTTTTACGTTATTGTTTAAACTGCATAATAGTTTTAATACTAATTATTATTTGGTTATAATAATATAATTATTTTTTACTTATTAACTCATTCTATTACATTAGTATAACTTTTAATTAATAAAAATTATCTCATTATTAAAATTTCAGTAATTAGATACTTTTATTAACAACGGTGGAATAATTTAAATAGTGTAATTTGAAAAAATAAAAATTAAATATTTTTTATATAACTAATTCAGATACTTTTTTTAATTGCAACACTTTTTCTATTAAAAGTCGATGATATATATTAAAAAAATTGATTTTTAAATTTAATTAGAGAGTTTCAATAAATTAAAAACTTTTAGATAGTACAGCACAAATTTGGCTTTATTGAACTTAAATAGTAATTCGTTACTAAATCAATGATATTCTTTTATTTTTAATCTTATTTTCAGTTTACGGTCTATATAAATTTAAAGATGATAAAATATAAAAATCAATAAAGTAATAAATTTAATAAAAAATTAAAGAAGAAATTTTAATATCATCAGATTTATAAAAATTTCAAATTTATTTTTCTTTAAACCTGACAACAAAAATATTTCCAATCAAACCAATAAAAAATTTAGCCATAAAAGAAATTTATTTTTTTTTTCCGCAAAAATATACGAACATAAACGTCGGCGTATATGTCATAAATATGTTGTCACATTTATAGTGTCAATATTTATGTCAATGTACCAACAAAAGTTATTGAAGATATTCCTTTGCGAACATACATTAAATATTTTTTCCAAATATATCTATATTTATATCCAAAGATATATATTTGCGTGCGTCATCAGTCGCTAAAAGAAACAAAGAACTCGATACTTTCATTATCGGAAATACATTTGATTCTTTCATGATTTTGACACTCGGAGCTTCAAAAATCAAAGGTGACCTACTTTGCAAAATATTGAAAAAGTATCATTGATTTAGCATAAATAGTCTGCATATTTTATAAATTCTCAAAACTAAATCCGTCGGCGCCAGTTTCAACATCACTTCATATTAAACAATTACACTTGTAGAAGCGTACGTGAGAACCTTTATAACGATGTGTGCTGAAAGTGATGCTTAAATCTTTGAATTGCCACCGATAAATCCTATTTATTGAAGCACATCAACTTTTTGCCGCAAAGTTATCTACGGTTTGATACATCGAAATGTTCTTGATGGTTTTCTCTACGACTTTCTTTTGCGGGTTGTCAAGTAGCAGTAAATCACCCGGCGTATTAAATTTTTTCTTATCTTCATTACAAATTTATAACATTAAATCATTTTCAGTTTTCCTTTCTTATGCTCATTACAAAAATTTTAAAAAGAAAAATTGCACACCGGTTAAGTTTTTAAAAAATTTATAATTTACGATGTTCACAAAAAATTATTTTTATAGTTGTTTTTTTATTTGAAACTGGGTTAAAATTGAATATTAAAACTTTTAGGTAATAATTATTGTAAAATTTAACTATTCAAAAGTTTATAGTATCAATTGTAATTATTATTAAAGTTAAAAATTGAAATATTAATAATTGTGCATGCAGCTAACTATATAAAGTAGCACAGTCTTTATAAATTTATCACAAATATAATTTATAGTTAATAGTTATTACTTAAACTTACTCTTATTCTTAGAATTTTTCTGGAGTTTGCTTATTTTCAGCCGGCAAATAAATCCACCGGTGTAATTAATATCAATACGCTCCCCGTCTTCTACAGCAGCAACGAAAGCCTTAACAGCCTTAACATTAATATCCTTAGCACTTATTTCAAGTAAATTGCCCGGATATTTATCCTTGATCCATTTACCTAACGTAGTGCACTGATTTTCAGTGAGTTTAATACCGTCAAGACAAAGCCAAGTTAGTGCTTGCAAGTTAGCAAGTACTGTTTGTATAAAGACATGTTCTATTTGTATACGTTTAACACTGTCAGTAACAACCAATCCGTTAGCTTTAAGAAAACTTAAATTACAAAGCCGTAGGTTTTTCGATATGTGTTTCATTGTTTTTTCACTATTTTCAAGTGTTATTTGCCAGTAATTTATTCTTAATGTTTGTAAATTTTTTAAATTCATCCCCAAGCACGAAAAAAATTGTTGTAATATTTTATCGTCTATATATAATTGCGAACCATTGTTATTACCTATTTCCGACTTATCTAATGACAAATCTAAATCACTTAAGGCTGTGAAACCGGCGATGAACGGTAGCAATAATGGCCCGCGTAATACTAATCTATCGTTGACTGATACCTGAAAAAAAATTTTTTATTATTTTATTTTGTTATTAAAATTTTTCTATTATTTATTTTTAAAAGTTATTGAAAAATATATTTTTGTAAGCAAATTTTATTCAAAATATATCTTTGAGAATAAAATAAATCATATGTAGTTGAAGAAATAATTTATTAAAAAAAAAGTCTGAGGAATAAATCATAGAAATTTTCATGTTTTTTCTTAATATAAGCGATAAATTTTCTCTCGATGTGCCAAAATAATTTTTTTCTTCAATATACACATAAATTGTCTGAGAAAAAAAAAAAAGAAAAAATTAACAAGTCACTTATTCATGGAAAAAAGAAAATTCGAAAAATTACAGTATATAATGCAACGTAGCGCTTCGTGATGAAAACTGGAAAAATTACAGTTTTAGATTGTAGTTATTACAGATTTTATAAGAATTACATTGTAGAATGTAATATTTAAATTAAAAGCTCTGAATATTAAATTAAAAAATTGAATTTAGAAAAATGTTATTTCAAACTGTAATTTTTCTAGTTTTGATTACGACAAGACTGATTTTACATTTTATACTGTAATTTTTCGAGTTTTCTTTTTTCCGTTTTCAAACAGTAAAAACCAATTGATGAAAGTTCATCATCCATCACGAGTGATTATCATTCGAATAAACTCAATCATTTTTTTTTCCTCTATAATAAAATAAAAAATACGGTTTTTATTAACCGAGTTGACGTAAATACTATTAAACACTTTGACATGACACATCATTAGATACAACGTACAACATCACTCAAGGTAGGTTTCAGGCAACGTTTTATCGGATTTTTTCTCTCCATAAAAAGTAGTATTAAATTAATAGCCATTTTATGAGTAAAAACTATGCATGATATGTTCGCTAATTGTAACTTTAAAATAAAAGTTAAAAAATTTTCTATACACCCAGAAAGTAATTTTTTATAATTAGATAAAGAATTTTCGATTTTAATTTAAAATAGAAAAATTTTGAGCGATATGTAATATGAGAAATCGATAAAGTGCGAATAGAGGCTTTGACCGATGCTCCTCAGGGTAGAATAAGCTTAAAGCTCGTTCCCTTTGTATGAGATAGCTATTTGTCAGAGTCTGATGGTCCTCACTCGATACCATGCGATATATCCATCTATCCATCCATATATAGATATACACGGACGGATAACGATATAGGTATAGGTTGAGTGTAGATGTAAAGATACAGACACATGTATACTCACTTGAAAGCCGGCCAGACGGAGGAAAACTATCGAAGGGCATGTAGGGGGTGGTGCAGCCCTCAACAGTTCCGCTCCTACATCGTCTCTACGACCTAATCTTGAAAGTGGACCTTCGTGAACGGCTAGATGCAGACGGGCATTGCACAAATTTAATTCACGTACACTTGTGCACATCAATAGCTCCGCAAATACTGCCAGACTGTCGGATTCCTGTAATTTATTCATTCATTTTATCTATGGGTGTACATGCTTCTCTGATTGTAATTACGTTAATAATCTGTTTGTTTTAGACAACTACAATGTCACTTTATTCATAGTCCATTTTCGACACTACTATATGTATAATTAAGAGAATAAGGAAAATTTTGTGTCGGACATTGTCAAATAGATTTCTATGATGATATTTGGTATCATCAGGAAGATATTAATCTTAATTTGTAACTTATTACGATTTTATTTATTTTTTTTTGGTAAATTTTTGGAGAAATTTTCAAGTTTGAAAAAAAATTTTATTTAATTATTGATGATGAATCCTGTCACAGTAATATTATTTTTTTAAATTTATTTTATAGTACACTGAAAAAAAAATTAACTTGATTCAAAAGAAAAATTCTTGAACCAAGAAAATAATTTTGAAGAAGGTAATTGTCTTGAATCAAGTAAAATTTCCTTAAATCAAGAAATATTTATTAGTTTAAGAATTTTTCTACTCAAATCAAGAAGATTAAATTTTTCAAAATTATATAAGGTAAAAGCCCCAATAGATGATCACGTACCAGTATATGATCACTCCATGTATTTGTATATCTATATTCATAAATATAGGTATACAAATACATGGAGTGATCATATACTGGTACATGATCATCTATTGGGGCTTTTACCTTACTTGATTTAAGAACATTTTTTTTCTGTGTACCTGAACTACAAATTGTGATTAAAAATATCAAAAAATCCAGAGCCAAAGTCCTTTTATCCATAATTTTATGCATATTGCTATAGTATCATTTACGAAAATAATTATCATTTAGATAATTTTTTTTTATAAAAATAAATTCCCGATGACGTCACAGAAAAACTAAAAGAAAAATTTGCATTAAAAAAATTACGATAAAACTCTCAATGCTAAATTGACTTTCTTATTGAATCTTCAGTCGATTCTTTAGTTCAAATATCAAACAAAACAAAGTAGTCTTCAATAAATAAGCATTGGAGATCAAATAAAATGTATGAATATAAATATACTTAGTGAATGAAATAAAATACGAGGAAGAAAAAAGTATAAAAAAATATATATCTATACTGAAAGCCGATTTAATAGTAAGTCAAGGAAGTAAAGAGATTAACTTTAATAGAAGACGGATTTGAAATCATTTCCGTTTGACTTATCAGTGCAATCGGTGGTGATTTGGCTTTCTTAAAAATCAATATTTTATCGCTTTTTTCATTTACTTTTTTTTATAAAATTGAATACATCTTACGCTCAGTAATTTTTGTAAATATTTAATACCCATCCATCCCTAATGACCCATTAGTAATGGCTAATGAGCAAGTCATTTGAAGAGAAGGTAAAAACGCTTGATAGGAAAAAACATCTTGTAAAAAACTAAAAAGTTTTTAATTTTACTTTTTATTTAACTATTAACATTCGGATAGTTAGGTAATTAATTTAATTAACTTTTTTGATTAAAATCTTTAGAGAAACAATTTTTCTTTTTTTTTTTTTTTACATTTATTAATCCGCGTAAACGAACTTATTTTAACAATGATAATGATAATGACATCAATTTGTAACTGAAATTGGGTTTTAATTCATCAAGGCGGATCGTGGATAATCTAAATTCTGTGGAGACCGTAGACTGTATATTAAACAGTGATTTATGAAGTAATTATAACGTACACGTAAGCTAGGCAATAAAGTGTTTGTATGTATTTAAATAAACCAGAGTTTATGGGTCCTCATGTAATAACCGTTGGATTATCTCTAGTAGACTCTAATATATGACAAAACCAAGTGATAACATATATTACAGTCTCAATGTATTCATTAGTCATTCACCAACATGAACTAAATGCTTTTTTCTCATACTATACCATAAATATAAATACTTTAATGTATTATACGCAGCCCTTTATTCTTTAGACCAATGTTAATCTAAATTTCACCTTTGTCTTTCACCTACCAATTTATTTTCACGTCAATTTACTGTATAGTACCTACGCTGGCCTTTAATTATAATTTATAATTTCATTGAAAGTAAATTATATTAAAATCGCTTGAATACTTTTATAAAAAGATACTTTTTTTTTTTAAATAAATAAAACAATAAAGGAGAACGGTGATTATGGTAATAAGAATAATAGTAAATACTTATGAACTTTTTGTTTTATTTTTCTCAGTTTTTAATTCTTTCTCTCTATTCGGGCTTTCTTTACACATGTAACACTTACACGAGACACACGTATGATAATTCTATAGATAAATCCAATTAACCTAGATATTCTTTGACAAAAAATTTAAGAAAGGAATAAAAAAAAAAAATTCTATTTAAATAAATATAAATTATATTTAAAAAATTTCAAGGCAAATTAAAATTTGTGCTTTGTTTTCAATTAAAATAAATACAAAGGAATTTTTAAGAAAATTGAATTAACGATTTTTAAATTTATTCATTTGAGTAACTATTCAATCATTAAAAATACGAATAAACCGATATAAATAACATTCCGTGGCAATCAATATGTACTGATTGATAAGTTAATTAATCAGTCAAACTAAATTGAAATTTTTTAAACAAAATTCAATCTAATTACTACTGCGAAGGATGAAATTAAATTGGAACGTACTAATTATTTCATACAACAAATGAATTAATTTCGATGGTTTCCTTTGAACATTTTCAATACAAAATGTAATTCATTTAAATTTAAATTAGGTATATTACATCTAATTTAATTAATTTTAATAGAAGATACTTGAAATTGAAGTAGTCAATTGACATTAATACTATAGTATGTATACATTAAATATTAAATGATTGGAATTCTTTGCCAAAATAAATTTAATTAATTTCAATAGACGTGATGTAACTAAAGTTGCAATTTTCTACACTTATAAGAAAGTTAATTTGATTCAGGAAAAAAAATCCTGAACCAATAAAATCATTTTGAAGAATTTTGTTTTTAAAAATTTCTTTGTCTTGAGTTATGCAGAAAATTTCTTGAATCAAGTGAAATTTACTTAACTTAAATCAAGAAAAAATTTAAAGAATAACTATTAGATTATTATCAAGTTTCTTGTTTAAATAAATTTTACGTAAATTTGACCGTGTACTTGGCGTGGAATTCTATTGAGTTGTTGAATTTCAGAACACATTTATTTTTGATTGTGCATTATTATGATTAAATGTAATTGTTTACTACCATAAATTTAATTTGCAAAAATAAGTAATTGAAATTTTCATGCACTGATTCACTGATAAAAGTTAAATTCAATAGGTTTTGTGCAATAAATTGTAAATGTTTAGCTGAAAGGAGTGAACATTGTGTACAATAGTGACTTGTAATTACAGAGTTGAGTCTTGGCGTATAAATAAGTATGTATAGACGTTAGATGAATGTATGTACAATATATTATATGTATAGGCAATTGGTTGTACATAAGAAGAGACTCAAGAGATATTCAAAGACTAACAATACAAACACAATGCACTGGTTCGTTTTCAGAAAGATTCACAAGGGACCGAACCTGAAACTAGTGTAAGCTCCAGAGATGGTACTTGGTAATTGGAGACTTTGCTTCCGTAGCACGTTTCGATATTCACGTTCGGTGAAGGTGTACGTAAAGGGTTGTACCAAGACCAGGGTATGAGAAAGTTTAGCAGTTTTCGAATAATAGGATGCTATGAAATGTCACTGAGAAATATATATATACATATATATCTATATATTATACACTTGCCTGGTGCAAATGCGCTCTAACTTTGCTCGTTCATTGTTATAGAGATGGGTTGTTGGGGATTCGTGGCCTGAATCAAATGGTCACTGAGTTACAGAGTATTTTATTAAACTGTTCAAGTTTTGCTTTCAATCGACTAAAAAGATTATCTGTTTCTTATAATTTTCTAGATTCTTTTTTTTTTTTATTTTTGTTCTTTAGTGAAAAATTTAGCTGAGTCTGAAAAATAAAATGGAACATGAAATTGGAATCTAGATTGACTGGTAATCAAAGAATTTCCAGAGATGTCACGACAATATACCAGTGTTCGATTTCCGTGCAGATTGTAAACCGCAGTCGAATCAGGATTTGGTAACTTTTTCTGACTAGAAATGATGGAAAATTTATTTCTACAGCGAATTTGACTTAGATTTGTTGGTAAGTTATAAAAATAAATGGAATCCGATGAAAAATTGAGGGATTTTGAAATAGATACAGAATAGCAAAAAATATTGTTCGTCTTTGTAGATTTTATATTCTTCAGGTAGTTTTTGCGCATAAAATCGATTGTAAGAATTTTTTGCACCATCAGATAAAGAATAAGAAAATAAAGTGACACTTAGCAATAAGGTTTGGCTTTTTATGCCTTGAATTTTTTATCATACTTTTAAACTAAATGTATTCCGTTGAATTTTGAAATATAACTAATGATTAAATTTTATATTGTTTGATTTTTTTATAATCTCATATGTGCGCTATAACTCTAATACTGGCGACATTTTTTTCTTGATCGAAGGTTTTACAATAAAAAAAATTTTTCCGGCTTTTATCAATCATCCAGCTTTTAGGGTATTAAATTTTCAACAAATAAATCCTATTAAATTAAATCTGCATGTCAGAGGGGTTGGAGATTATTTTTTATTAAAAGTCTTACGGAAATAAATATTCAATATGTTCAAGTTTTGACGTTGTCTGACATGACAAGGTTGAAAAAACTTAAAAAAAGCCATAAGGGATTCTAACTCTACAAAATTGAAAAAAATTTCCAAATATTTTGCATTGACATCATGTGTTATCATTATCAATAATTTTATGATTCTTTAATTAATTCATTTCCCGAAACCGTAAGTTAAAAACTAATTATAGAGGAAGTTTTTATTTGATAAAAAATAATCTTCCTCTCCTTTGTTAATTTAACAGTGAAATATGTCTCGTAAAAAATGTAAATATATTTTGGCAAAGAGTAAAGTAGAATTTAGAGAAAAGTTTTATAAAGATACGTTACCTCTATTCTAAAAGTCCATCCTTCAAGACTGAGTAGACGAAGAGTTTCATTCCTCGCTAGTGCATGGCATAAAAGTCTCGAGGGATGATCATCAATTGCGAGACGAGGACTCGCTAGATCAAGAAGTTGGAGACAGGGAGCCTCAGTAAGTGCAAGAACAAGGGGCATAATGTCTATTGGCCTTGAGGCACCGGCTGCTCTTACAGCATCCAAATTTCTGGCTCGTCTGATTGTTTCCCCTAGACAACTCGCATCGAGACTTCCTTGTAGACACTTTGAGACATTCAGAGATCGTAATTTGCAGTTTTGTTCCCTGAAACAATTGTTATTATATTGTTATTGCTATCGAACGTTGTTGAATTACTCCGTAAACTGCGGGTGCTGTAATTGAATATAAAACAAATTTTTTTCGCACATATCAGATTTCCATGATGTAGAAGATCGTTTTACTCGCCAAAAAACTTATTTGCTATCGTGTTTCACGAGCAAATTTCATCTACTCGCAACGTGCAACTTTAAATTTTTCTCTTTGTTTTACAGCAAAATCGACTTGCAAAAGTCTTTTTATTTTTTTACACTGGGTATCGCCGAAGTTCTCTCCGTCAGTAAACTGTTAACTATCAACGGCTTTTAATTGATCCTCTGTTAAATGATTTACTCAATACCTCCATGCATTTCACTTTGGATATACCTGAATGTGAAAAAACAACCACCAAAACCGGGAAATCGAACTTTAACTTTATTTCACGGTTTTTTATTTACTTATATCGGCTTTTTTTTTTTTCTTTTTTTTTTTTTTTTTTTAAATCAATTTCACCTGAGTAATATTTGGCGATCTCATTACACACGCTGACCCGGTTCGCTATGCAAACAAAAACGTAAATTCAAATTTTCTCTCTTTAGATATGTGCATTTATTATGAGGGTAAGTTTCATCGAACCGTGTTTGTAATTTTTTTTATCCGTTTCTTTGTTGAAAAGGCTCTTTGCGCTTATTTATTTTTTCATATAAATTCCTACTCATTTCATTTGTAATTAGTAATTAGCTTTTAGTAGTTTGCTTTTTTGTTAATTAAATATGTGAAAGTAAATAAAAAAGAGATTTTTTATTATGTTCAAAGCATTGGATTTTTTATTAGAATATATTAAAACTCATCAAGTATTTTTTTTTATATTTTGTTTTCATATTTTATGTGTGTATTAATCATAATAGGTAAAATGATCAAATAATCCAGAAATATTAATTTCAACAAAAATAAATCATGCAAAAATTACTCGTTGAAAATTAACTCACGAATAATAATAAAAATAATAACTTGTAACGAAAGTTAAAATTTTTCATTAAAATATTATTTAATTTAATGAAAAATACTAATTTATATCAGATTATTTGCGCGTAAATATTAAAAAATTCATAAAATTCAAAAATATGTTCAAAGTGATAAAATTTTTTAAAACTGTGAAACATTTTATTAAATTAAAAAAAAAATTATAAAGTTATTTATTGACGTCAAGCTTCATTTAAATAATTATCATTATTAATTATATATAAAGAGAGACTAGGACCTATCAGTATTAATTAACATACAGTTTAAATTTACACAGATAATTAAAACTGCAGTGGTATCATAATTAATTAACCTATCAGTAAATATATTCTACAATGTTCATGATATTATCCATACTCATAACAAGTTACAATCAATATGGACATGTGTGAGGACTAAAATTGTATTAATAGATGATTGTTAAATAAATACTAAAGAGTAAAATAATTTGATCAAAGTAATCTATATAATTAGGGAACATGGAAATTTTTGTGTCGGACATATCTTTATTATAAAATAGATTTCTAGAGTGAAATTTGATACCATCAAGAAGATATCAATCTGAATTTGTAACTTATCATGATTTTATTTATTTTTTTAACGATATTAAATTTTTATGGTAAAATTATTTTAACCGTTTTTAAGACGATTGTTCTACAGAATTTTTTATTAAATTATTGATGATTGATCCTGTCACCGTAATATTATTTTTTTGAATTTATTTAAAAGTATCTAAACTATGGAAATTGTAATTAAGAATATAAAAAAATCTGAAGTTAAATTTCTTCTATTCATAATTCATAATTCTCGACAGCCACATAGTGACTGCAGGTCGCTAATTTTAATTAATTATTAAAACTTATGCGGTAATAAAATTTGGTGAAATAAAAAATAAGAGAAGTGTGTACAGCAGCGTTGATGTACTGCAGCAGGATAGTATAGCTTAATTAAAGAGAATAATTACCGTATAGTACTGAAAATTTCATGAAAACCCGTTCCTTGATGACAGGCGACGTCACAAGTGGGAAGCGGATGCATCACCGGGAGACGATGACAAAGTACGCTGTCGCTGTTTCTTTTGCTGTTACCAGAGCTGCTGTCTTTGTCATTATCATTTTGTGGAAGTGTGCCATTAGCAGTAGCCGGGCTAGGATTGAGGCCAATACCTAATGGCAGACGAGGTAGTGTTGCTGGTCTAGTCAAACTGCCATAAGCTGCGAGGGTACCACGTGGAAGAGAAGAGTAGCAGCGATTAACGGATAATGCTCCAAGTGTGTTTGATGCGCAACCGCTGCTTCCAGAGCCCGACCCAGACCCTGTATTTTATTTATACTAATTATCTATACAATTAATGCTTTGTGTTACATGCATTTGCTTAACATTTATCTCTGTACATCCAAAGTAATGCCACAAAGAATTTAAGTGAAAATTTACTATCTTCTTTTTTTAGTAATTATTTTTCTAACTAAACTATTTCGCAAGAATTCTAACTTTAGGTTTTATCTTACGAAAATAGATTTAAGAAATTTACATTTTTTAAGTTTAATGAATGTAAAAAAATATATTACAACTTTACAACTTTAATTAGAAGTTGAGAAAATAAATGTAATGAATTTTTTTACTTTTGTTACCGAGTAATTTTTAATAAAAAAATTTTAGCCAATATTTTGATACCTGAATAATCATTTTACATTGCGGATTTTGAGGTTTAATTCGATTATTGGACGATTATAGCATTTTAATATTGAAAAAGAGGTCATCCATATATTACATCACACGATTTTCTATATATTTAAACCTTTTATTCCTCTCGAGTCACATTTCTATCGAACCTTTCCCTTATGAGACGTCTCATTCTGACACTCCTACCTTATAATTCAATAATCGTAGTAATTTTTTTTTTACAGCAATTAAATTGAATCGTAATTAAATTTTTCAGACCTTAAATTTCAGTTGATCTATTTTTACTATTGAATTTCTTAACAGTTGGAATTTAAAAAAAGACTAAAAACAATTATTATTTTTACAAATCTAGAGCGAACTTCCTTCTCTCCTTTAGATTCTTTACAAGTGACGTAATGCATAAACGACCCCAAAATATCTTAATGAGCAATAAAAATTTTTTATAATCAGTAACAAGTAATTGTAAAAGAATGAAAATAAAGAAAACTTGGACGTTGGACTGATACCAAGTATTATATAAATAAAAAAAGTAATTACCATTATCAGTGAAACCCATAATACGAATAAAAGTATTAAAGCTCAAGGGATTTAGACTTTGAAGAGAGTGTTTAAGTTAAATCGAAGGAGTATTTTTTCTTGTCAGCTAGTGGGATGGATGGCGGATAGAAATAATTTAAGATTTTGATAGCAAGGTAGAAATTTAGTTGGCAAGCGAATACCATAGAGGAAATTGAATTCACCCATACTAATCCCAGAGCTTGATGGATCTTCGGTTTTAGTTCCCCAGCTTCCGGCGAGATTGAGTGCAAACAAAGGTCTTTCTTTGAGAAGGTTCGCAACAGATGCCAAGCCATCGCTGCCGCAGCTCAAATGGGGCAAGTGTAGTGCCTGTACTTGAGAACAATCCCGGAGTGTCTTGCAAACCCTACTGACTTGCTCGCTGGACAGATTCATATCGAGTACCACTCGTGATAGGTGAGGAGAAGCGTTTCTTAAACCTTGACAGAGGGCACACACCACACACTCCAGCCTGCAACAAATAATTCAATATTTCAACCTTCTTCTTTTTTTTTTTTTTTTTTTTTTTTTTTTGTAAAGTGACAACTGACAAGTAATTCATTTCAACATGTACTATTTCATTTCCTGGTCTGGTGATAAAATTATTTGTTGATATATTATAACTTTTTTTTTCTTTTGTATTTTTAATAAATTTTCTTTTTCTTGAGGAATTTTTATCTTTCGGTTTTTATTTTATCTCGACTGTGCGGCAGCGATGCCGGAAAAGCTGGACAAATAAAGATTTTATATTTTCTATTACTTTAGTAAATGTGTGTATTCCTCTTAACTTTTATTGTATTGTGTTTTATTTTATTTATTTTATACTTCCCTCAAGTTTACGCAAGCTAATATAGATATAGATATATATTATTTTTTTACTTTTGTATCCTCACATAATCATTATGAGCCCTTTCTTTAATTTAACAAATAGCTACGGATATTTTCATCCTTGATCCTTCGTAATTTTACTTTTTTAATCTATTTTATGGAGTATTGTTCTTTATTTGAAGAGCGTGGATAGAATATTTCCTCAGAAATTTTTGTGGCTGCCTTTTGCTTTTTATTTATTACTTATTAAATTTTTCTTCACAAAAATTATTGTCCGATTATTTTTATTTTCCTAAATTTATAAAATATTAGAGGTTTTTTTGTGCTCTATAAATATCCGGCACATGTTGGCTACGTACATTTTTTGGTAATAAATTTCACCCCAAATTTTTTTGAGATAAATTGTTTTAATAAATAATTTTTTAGTTTTGTAAAAGTGACTACTATCATCGGTTCTAGATAAATAGCTTTTGATGGAAATAAATCTTTTATTTTATCAGTTTAAATTTTTTGTTATTTAAAAACAAAAAAAAATATTGAAAAGTTAAATTAAAATTATTAAAATTAAATTGATTAACTATCTCTTCCGTTCTGTGCAAAAATTATTCGGAATTGAAATATCGCGTTACAGTTGCCTCGAGGGCATATCCTAACAAAAAGTACCGTTGAAAAGGTATAACATTTCTGAACAAGTTTTTTTTGATAATCAATAATACATTTTTTTTTTCTTTTTAAGGATATCGAACAATGAGTCTAAAATTATTTTTATTAATATTTTTTTTGAAATTTTGAAGTGAATTCGACAAGCATAAGCTTTGTCCAAATAAAAAGATATCATCTGTCAGTTAATTAAAAAAATAATGATTCCAATTTTTTTTACAATATCAAATATTGCGATGAAAAATATTCATGGCAATGTAGTTATAGACTTTAATAATCAATATTTTGTCTTCAAATTAACTTTAACAAATATTTTACCTAAAAAGGGTTAATTTTATTACTTGATCATTTAGTAGAGATAAAAAATGTACCAAGTAGTAAAAAAATTTATAAAAAAAATTAATGATTTTTATCAAATTACATATTTAAGAGCTAACATGCATATTTGTATCTTAAAGAATATATTACTCTAGACCTTTATAATTTTATTTTTACTCCTCATTTGTTATTTATAGAAATAAATATTATTTATTTATATTTTTACCGTAGTCCCAATAAAAATCCAGACTTTATTTCCTTTCAGAATTTTGTTTTATCTGTTAAAAAAAAAACTACTCTCAATAAAATTACTGCAGTATATTTTTTTTATATAGTAATGACTATGAACCTTGTCGAGTAATGGATCAAAAAACGAAAAAACAGTAACATTACCTGTCGTTGGAGGATTCCTCTAAGCACGTAATAACAAGTTCAAAATCATTAAGTTTCTTTTTGCTGAGCACACTCTTGAGATATTCAGCGAGTCTTTGTGTTTCGTCTGTTGAAAATTCTTGTCCTAGCAGAGAAGTTATTCTAACAAGTTTAACACTCTCATTGTTGGAAAGCGCATTGAAGAAATTATTTAGATAAGTTGGATCAGATCCACGTTCAACTTGAAAGACAACTTCAAGGGCTTCGAGTGTACAAGCCGAGCTGGAAAGTATTTTAGTCCATCCTTCCAACTCAAGCGGTGATATTTGAACTAATGGAACAGGAGGTTTCTCATTAGGGGTTGGTCCGAACCCGGACGCTGCTCCAAATAGTCGACAAACAGACAGGATATTATTGTCTGACGTTCCTGCGGCTTTAAGTAACGAGAATATCATTCGCGGAGGAATTTCCAAGGGGCAAAGTTGATTAAGTATCAAATGCGTTCTGGGTCCGAGTAACGCTGCCAAGTGACTTATTATTTCAGTGGGCAATCCATCCAGTTCATTTCTCAGGATGTTCGTGAATTGCGATACCGAGGCGAGATAACACGCCGCGAAGTACTGTATCACCGCAAGATGGATCGGCGTGTAAATTTCTGTTTTTCTCCGATGTCCGAATGTAAAACCGCGTGTCAGGAACCCGAGTCTGGTGATATCGATCCCACCCCCACGAGTTCTCAATTCTGTTTCAGTGTAACAGCATTTTCCTTTTCTCAAGCTCGACAGAGAAAGTTTACCAAAGTCTTCGAGTTTTTTCTTGTAATAAATCGGTATCTCTTCATCGGGAGTCAGCGGGTCTTCCAAACTTTTCTTAACTACCCCTTTGATGGCCTCTTGTATCAAAGTGTTACATTCACTCGGCAATTTTCCAGCGTCACGATAAAGTGAGCACAACATAATCCAGCCTAATGGATACTGGATAAATTCCTTCGCGGACTGAGACTGGACATTCAAATTCTCTAAAAAATCACAGGCGTGCTCGGATAAATTATTGTGGATAAAGTAAGCCACGCAGAGCTTCTCAACATGGGACCACTCCAGCCCAGTTAAAAGGATTCTCCGCTGCACCATCGTTGATAAGCTTGAAGAATTATTTGGCGTGCAGGTTACGAGAATTCTTGCGTCGGGAAAAAGTCGGGCTTCTAACAGATCTGCGGCGTCCGCTAATGACGCCTTGGCACCTGAACACTCGTCATACCCGTCGAGAATAAAAAGCACCCGGTCTTCCAACAGATGAAGTGTTCGCCAGACTTGCGCTATCGCATCACCCAGAGCCGCGCTCTTCGGCAAAAATTCACGCGTCAAGTAATTTATAATTGAGTTGCCGCGTAATTCCCGGAGCGGGATCATGAATGCGAGGGCCGGGCCGTCGCCTTGGTTCGCCCATTGATGAAGTAGTTTCAAGCACAAACTTGTCCGGCCACTTCCCGGGCCCCCTTCTATTGCGACACGTCTCGGTCCTTCTAGTAGAATTCCGTCGCTTAGCTGGAAAAATAAATGTTTATATTAAATATGCTATCTGGGATCTGGGTTAGGATTAGAACGGGTTGGTAATTAATCATCTGGATAATTAATCATTATTTTTGCGGGTCTATGACTTTTTTTATTCGTTTAATTGCCCGCCTTAAGGGACGAAAAGTTGAGGGTCCTCTGCTCTCATTTAGGTTAAATTATATTTATGATTTACATAGTAGTATAAATTTGTGTCAAATTACTTTTTTGTCGACTAGAAATTATATTCAGACGATGAATACATACGTTTGATATTTTTATATGTTATGTTATGTATTATTTTTTATAAATAATGTTCAGAAAAATACGATTGTGATTCATATTTTAATTTTATCAATTCGATTGAAAATCTTTTTCTTATAAAGGTGCTTTAGAGTATGCCGTATAAATTTATTCTAAGTTTATAGAAGAATTTTTAAAATACACACGGACAAAAAAATTAACTTAAGTCTAGAAAGGAAATCTTGAACTAATAAAATATTTTTAAAGCTAGAAATCAAAGCGTGTTTTTTAAACTATAATTTATTTTAAAATTATTTGATTGAATTGTTTATGTTTTTCATTTTTTAATTGAATATTATGTTTCGTGAAAATTTTAAACAAAAAAAAATATTCTATTTAATAAATTACATTTATGAATTATATTTATTTATATAATAATGAAATCGAAGTATATAATTAATTAAATCATCGAAGATCCACCGCTTTTATAATCGCGATTAATTAAAAACAAATATCGAATTATTAACTGATTTGAAGGCTCAGCGACTCAGCATGTATTGATATAATTAATGTATTATATTGTGTAGAATAATTAATGAAACGGGTTTATATCCGATTTATGTTCTACACTAAATCATCCATTCAAAGATGCTAATTTGTGATATAAATAACAGGTATAATTATGATGTCTGTAATTAATAGATATTAGTTTACATACTCGAACTGATGAAAATATTTGGTCAATTTTAATTCTCTCCAAACGGTACTCTTGGTCGTTGTTGTATATTAGCTGCAAATGGGGTTGAAAATGCGCTGGGCAAAATGTACCGGCTGGAAGAAATGAAGTCCATGGTGGCAAGTGATGGGGATCTCTGGTAGCTATTTCTTTGTAAAAGCTCTTCAAGTATCTGGTAAGCACATAACATAAATAAATTTAATTTAACTCAAGGTTATTGCCTGAAACCTGGGAGCAAGTAAGCTTAATTGAATGTATACTGAGTTCCGATAAATTGAGTGTTAATATATATTAACACTCAATTTATTGGAAATATTTTCGATTAAGCGCGTTTCGAGTAACTTTAACCTGTTTGAGTTACTTTGGCAGCTTTATGTTCGCTTTATTATGCACCGAACCGTGCGCTGAACTTGAAAGACTCTTTGGTGTTACTTCAAAATAAAATATTGTTCCCCGGTTGATATTTCACACCGTAAGGTAGTTTAATATAGACCTTGCGTAATTAAATTTATTTTCTAAGTAGATAATAAAATATTTTCTTGTCGAACAAAGAGATATAAAAAAAAATTCTTTGAAAATAAAAAGAGGAAATTTAATTTAGAGTTAAAAAATTTATAGTGATAGTATATATAATGGAAAAATTTTTATTTTTTATGCCTAAAGTATTTCATTTATTATCACGGTGTAATTTTATTTATCGATTTTTTTTGAGAATAAATCTCCAAATAAAAAGTTGGTTTAGTAAGATGTGAAGCCTTGTTGCTAGGCATTGGTTGCTATGGAGGGCATGAGAGGACGGAGAGTGGTGCTATGGGGGTCGCTTTGGGGGTTTCTAGAGGGAATAAGCAACGTATAATGTAATAGATATTCAACTACGTATTTTATAGTCCACAAAAATTTTTGTTTTCATTACTACTTCTTATGAGAAACCAAAAAGTTCATTTTGTTTTATAAAGTTGGACGTTGAGATTTGAATAAGATTAACACGATAAGAGATAATAACATCAAGAATTTTTTCAGTTACTGAAAAAAGTTACACTGAGTAAAAAATTATATCTTTCTCTAATAATAATTGTCAAAACAAATTTTAATTGTTATTTTCACCTAAATTTTCTCTGATGATATGAGACCTCATACCGATAAAATATTATGGTGAAGAAATAATAATGAAAAATTAGTCATTATCCAACAATTTGAATCGGGTAGTCTGGCTTATAATATTAACTATCTTTGATTTAACATCAAGATTATTATTAATTATTAAAAATATAGTTTCAAGAATTTCAAAATATTGATCATTATGAAAATTCAAAATTGTTTACATCTCTCTTTTTAGATTGCAATGAAAAGGAGACGAATCTACTACATTGCTCAAATAAAGTCAAAAGAATGTTGTATTTATTGTGGTTTCTTTTTTTTATTTTTATAATAAATATGTAGACCATGTTAAATTCTAGTATTCTAAAAAGATGAAGTGAAAGAAGATAAGTCTTTTTTTTAAATATTTAAATGCACTAAGATGCAGTAAAAATGAATGGAAATATTTAAGGGTCATATTATGCATCAAAATAAAAATAAAAGGAATAAGAAGGAACTGAAGTACTAAACCGAGTGATTTAAATTTAAAAGACTCAATCTGTTTACCTAACCGAAGTGATTTAAATAAAAATAAAATGAAGATGTTTTTTTTTTTTGATTTTTATTTTACCGTAGTAGTCGACCAACAGAATCGCGATCGGGTGAAGGATGTCCACTTGCACCGTCTAATTTCCTGGACGACGCTCGGACACTTGATAGATAAGCTGCAGGGGCTGGAGGCGGGCTGCAAGGTGGATAGCAAACCGGACTACTATCTCCTGGTGTTGATACAGCAAAACTCTTTTCCAGTTCCTTTAAATAAAAATTTTTTTTGTCAGTAAATTGAATGGAAAATCGTTGGAGATAAGCTTATTTAATTTTTTATAAATTGTATACATTGAAGAAAATTACTTTTTTAAGTTATCATCAATTGCTTTTTGTTTTAAATTTATTTTTTATCATTGGAATAAGTTTCTACTTGGAAAAATCAATTCCTGAGTAGAGAAAAAATTTTTTAGACTCAAGAATAGTATATTACACACCTAGGGAAGTAAAGTAAGAAATGTCTCAGATCACATGTAATTGTTGGCCGAGGCGAAGCCGAGGTCAACAAACATGTGATCTGAGGCTTTCTTATTTACTTCCCGTGGAGTGTATACTATTTTTTTGCTCGACGAAGGCAGAAAGCGGCACTTTCGTTTAGCGCAGCGGGCCGAAAGTTGACGCTTTCTGCCCGTCGAGCAAAAAAATATTTATGAGGACCATAATTATTCTAAGCGAAATCAAATTTTCTTGAACGCAAAAAATTTACTTGCATAAAGAAAAATTATACGTGGATCAAAACTGTTGTGATTTTCGTGGCTCAATTAAATTTTTTTTTTCTGTGTACTCATGTAGTTTCTTAGGCCAAAAGATAATCAATAATATCTAACGACATTTCAATAATAAAAATGTAATAAAAAACAATCGTCGTATACAAGAAATAAAAAACCATACTTAAAAAGAATTACTCATAAAACGATTGTTAAAGTAGAAAAAATAATACTACCTCTTTCAGGTTTTACAAAGATAAAACATCAGCGTAAAACTTTCAATACATATTTTTGATATAAATGGAAGTTCAAATTATCCATAAAACGAAGCCATGACTCTTTTTACGACTATTTATTTTTAAAGATGTATGGGCATGGTCGTAAGTATTAGCGTAGATTGAGGTTCAATTTTTTTACAAAATTTTACATTAGTACTTAAATAAAACATTTACTTTCGGACATTGAGATTAAATATACCTCAGAGAGCAGCTCTTAAATATTAAAATTTTTTGCATCTATTAGTCTCACTAATATTATCATTTAAGCTTATAAAAAAATAATCCATTCTTTACGGTATTCCGAATACTTAATAAAGTCACAAAATAGTTTGGAGCTTTATTTTTATCCTGATTATTCATTTATAACTTTTATATAAAGTTCTGTTAATTCGTGAGAATTTATTGAATACTTGTGGAAAAATAAAATTCAATATTATTAGCGATATCTAAAACTTGAGTTATTTCAATATTAAAATATATAACTGGATAAAAAAGATAAATAAAAAGCATAAACTTAGGATGTAAGATAAGCGGATTATCGAAAAATAATATTAAACTTTTGTGGAAGTTCAATACAAAACTTTTTTAAATTTTCGTATCTAAAATTCGTTTGTTGTACTAAAAAGTTTTAGCAGTGAGCTTTTGTGTAACTCCGAAACGTTAGCGAATCGTTATTTATGGTATTATCTTTGTTTTTTCTTCGGTTTCGACTTAAAAAGGTCAATCGTTTTCGAAATAAAAATAACAATGGTACGTTTCGACACGATTGATTTATTGGATTTTTAAAAAAGTTTTGGTGCGATTGTTATAAATTATAAATAAATGAACAAAATAATAAATTGAAAATTTATTTATTTTCTATCAATTTCTTCAACAAAGTTTACAAATAATAAAAATAAATCATAATAATAATAAAATTCTTACAAACTATGGAAGTCATCAATTATTATAACAAAAAATATTTCAATAATATTAATAAGTTTATCCTGCATGAATATAAAAGTCGTTAAATGTTTCAAAGGTAATCGCTGACACAGAAATAATGAGTATGATAATTAGTGTTTATTGTTAAGTAGATTGGAGATAAACTCACCAGAATGGAAGTACTTCCAAGACTTTGTTGTGAATCACTTAGCATAGCAGCAAGATCAGTCATCATCGAGGTTGAAAAACTTTTACGTGCCTGATGATAACAACGATGTTGACGATTTTGTTGCGTCATATATCCCGACATGTTATTCGTATTATCGATTTTCGATGACCAGATTTCGGTGTCGTCATTTCTAGGCCGGTCGCAAAATTTACGATGGCTTATGAACTTATTGTCATTTTTGAACCAATCTGGATTCGGCCTTGGCTGTCGTGTTATTGCGTGGGATGATTTAACAGTATTATAATTCGAAAAATCGTCAGCGCGGCTGTACCAGAGATGACTAGGTGGATCGTGAGATCTAGGCGTTTCAATGGATTGAGTTTTCTCAATAGAGGATCCCAGTCCCGATGTCGTCGGTGTGGATGGATAATAAGAACGTATGTGAGGGTCTTTATTGTTTTCTACGTCATTAAGATATGAATCCTTGTCTCTCAATTCAAGTGAACGATTGTTTTCATGAATATTCAAGTTCGAATCCATTTCTGAAGACATTGTTGACGCATGAAAATATTTTCTATCGTTCGATGAAGTCCATATCTCATCTATTATCGACGAGTCTGCTCCGGTTGATATCGTCGGGGTTCTATGGAGGTTTTTAAAGTATGTACTAATTAGTACATCGATTTAGAGTCTCATTATTATCTTTTTTATTACGCTTACTTTAATAACATTTGAATAAAGTTTCGAGTAAAAAAAAAATATTTTTAGAGCTCTCCGTCTGAATATTGTAAGAAAATATTTTTCAATGTAACGGGATAGAAATTTTTAATAATTTTTATAGTTATTGTATAAATGCAGTTAATTATCGAAATTCATTAGAATAAATATTTTTTCCTGAACAAAAAATTATGATTTATAGTCGAGATTTTTCCTTGTGATTGCATATATTTTATTATTGTTTCGGATATTCAAGTTTTAATGAATGTCAGTCAAACAAGACAACCTTAGAGCAATATATCCGAATGTTCGCGGTCAAAAACTATTTAGTTTCCACTCCAGGGAAATACTAGATAGCTTCAGTCTGCTGCATTATTTATTATGAATAATGAATTTTAAGTTATAAGCATTAAAATATCTAATCGAAAATACTATAAAACCCGAAAGTGATCCGACTTTTATGATACATCATATCTGTAACTCTAGAATTATTTATTTTACTATTTTTTTAAGTTATCTTAAAAATTAGAATTTTAATTAAAAATCATAAAGAACTTTCAAAAATTTCACGAAGAAATATATCAGTATTATTAATAATGTAGAAGATTTTTCATATAAAACGTGATTTAAAAAAATAACTAATGTGTTTGAAAATTTAAATATTATTCTAGCATGTACAAGATCAATAATAAAATTTTATCACTTTGTCTTCAAAGATTTACTTTTTTCTATCTCTTCGTTGAATACTTCAGCAAAAAAGTATCATAAAAAAACTAGTCTTGCGCTGTTCTGTTTACTACAGACTAGAAAAAAAAATGTTCAGCATAAAGCATTAACTTTATTTTAAAAAATGATCCTTATTCTCTGAGCCAGATTCCGTTTAATTAATAACATCAATTAAATAACAAAATTATAATTATCATATTGTTTTTTCTTTTTTTTTTTTTAGCAATAAATTAACATTTTTGACTTTCGCTTCATTTTTATTTTTACTCTCTACCCTGAACTACCCGAGTCTCTCTTATTAATAATGTATGAGTATATTTTATACAGCACAATTTTGATGGCAGTTTTTTTGCTCACTTTCTCTGCCAAAAAATTTAATATTTATAGATAATAATATACGTGAGTAAGAGCTTTTGAAATCGCTTATACTTGTAACAATCTCATCGTTAATTAAAAATCTTATCTAAAATCTAATCTCGGATAATGCCTATCGATTCGGTTTTTATCTACCTCGTGGTGAATTTTCTCTGAAAACATGTAAGTGGCTAAGCAAAACTGGAATCTTTAACTTAAATACAAATGAAATGGGTCATTCAAGACTAACAAGCACTTGTATGAAGTTGAACAGTTAAACGCAGTACAGCTAGAGAATTCAGTGCTCATTCAAACTTCGATATAGTACAAAATTTTCAAGCTTCTAAAGAATTCCAAATTTACCGGAATAAAAAATGTAAAACATTATGATACTAAAAACCACAGATTTAACAAATAAATGTATCATTTCAATTAAATGAATAATGTACACTGTAAAAAATTTGCGGAGTGAACGCGGAGTGAATGAAGAGTGAATTATTTTTAATTGATTCACTCCCAGCGGGAGTGATATTTACTCCGAGAAGGAGTTAATTTTTGTTAATAATAAAATTCACTCCGCATTCACCCCCAAAATGAATGAATTTAGAAATAAATAAATTTTTGTAAAGAAAATATTTTTATAAACCCTTTTTATATTTAATTATTAAAAATTTAATTTATTATTTTTAATAATATTTCATTTTAATTATTATTATAATGTTTTTATTTATTTTTTTTTTATAAATTAATTATAATTAAAAATTGTCAAAAAAAATTATGTAGATATAAATATATATATACTAGCGGACCCGACAGACGTTGTCATGTACACACGTCTTAAATTTAGAAATTTTAGGAATGAGCTTGTATAGTTAAAAACATCATTAGTTAACAACATGCAATGGGCATTCTTCAATAATTAACATTTTCGTAAATATAAGCCCATTCTGATTTTATACTCATCAAGAGCTTTCATTTGAGTACCCACATGCATTTTTGATATATTTTATATATTTATATATTTGACAAATACCATATATGTGAAATATATATAAAATGTTATGTGGGTACTCAAATGAAAGAACTCGATGAGTGTAACATCGGGATGAGCTTATATCTTTCAAAACTTCAATAATTAAGAAATGACACTGTATCTTGTCAACTAATGATATTTTTAAAGATGTAAGCTCATCCCGATGTTACACTCATCAAGACCTTTCATTTGAGTACCCACATCAATTTTTCATATATTTTATATATTTATATACATTATATATATGTATATATGAAAAATATATCAAAAATGCATGTGGGTACTCAAATGAAAGCTCTTGATGAGTGTAAAATCAGAATGGGCTTATATTTACGAAAATGTTAATTATTGAAGAATGCCCATTGCATATTGTTAACTAATGATGTTTTTAACTATACAAGCTCGTTCCTAAAATTTCTAAATTTAAGACGTGTGGATTTTTTTCGGAGTGAAATTCTAAATCACTCCGAAATCACTCTGAAATCACTCCGCAAATAAAAACTCCGGATTCACTCCCTACGCGGAGTGATTAATTACTTCACTCCGGAACTCCGAGTGATGGGAGTGAAATTCACTTCCGATTCACTCCGGATTTTTTACAGTGTAATTTTATAGTTAATGAAAAAATCTTTCATTCATTAATATAAGTAATGGAATTATTAAGACAGAGGCTCACTTTAAATGGCTAATGCTAATTGAAATAAATGAATCATGAGAGTTTAACAGGAAAAAAATAAATTAAATTAACTATTTAATGTTTGATCAAAGAGCAATGTTCAATGTATTAGTTTATTCATTCCTATTTACGTATAATCCGTTTCTCTACAATCCAATTAGACTTTAAAGGCTCACTTACTCTTAATATTTAATTTAAATTTGAACTTAAAAATTTTGAAATTTTTATTAGCTCTGTAATAAATTAATCGGAAAATATATGTATACATATCTATCAAAATTATTAATTTTTAATGCATAGTATATAGATAAATCAATTAAAGCTCTGTCAATTCCTGAATAAATGAATGACGACATTGATCCATTATATCGTGAATTGATAACTAGTAATGATAGTAAAGTAATGAATAATTAATGCAAGGTTTAAAATATACTATCCATGCAATTATCAAACCAGGAGTATCTTTGAAATTAAACATCGAAAACCTCTCAGTCATGTGATCCTTTTTACATCGATTTGCCTTTCAATAATCACGAATTCCTATTATCTTATAATCACGTGGATTAGTTCAATATTGAAAGGTAAATCAATATGAAGAGTTAAATAATGGAGAGATTACGGTAATCCGACTCATTTAAAAGTTGTTTGACAAGTTTATTAGATAATTATAATCATCCGACCACTGGCTACGTAATATCGATAATTAATAATTAGGAAAGCTCAAGGGGTAAAATTAAGTTCGAGAGAACAGTTCTGGCATTTAGATTTTTTATGTTTACTCCTTATTAGTTGTCGGATGAGTATTTAATATCAATGTGCAGCTGTTTTAATAAAGAAACATGACTGTTATAAAAGTGGTTTCATTAATTTCTCTTGCCAATATTTTCTAATAAATTCTTAATTATTTTTTTGATGTTTTCCTATCAGTACATTCAGTTTTTTTTTTTTTTTTTTTTTTCATTTCTCAGAATTATGAAAATAAATAAGTACTAAGAAAACATTTTTAAAAAGTTGCATTCATGGTTTTATAAAAATTTTCTCTATCACAATTCATTTGCTAAAATAAATATGAAAGGGTATCGATCATCACCTTTAAATCCCAAATTTTATACATGAAAATTTGAATCAATATATGAAATATAAGACGGATATAATAAGGACAAAAATGAAATCGTTCTCTATAAGTATTATTTTGGCGCCAAAATAACATAATTTTAATTAAAAAAAAATTTTTTTTTTTTCATCTATCAATTTAATTTGAGGATATTTAAATTCATAACAAACCTATTTCAATTTCCAATTTAAACTTTAAATCAATTCATAAGACAAGCAGTAATATAATATCTGATCATTTATTCGCTCAGACTGTCAATAAAATTTCAATGAAACCGCTTTTGGACCTGATTTCGAATTCAGTAATTTTTGAAATTTTTCGCTGACCCAATTCGTCCTATACATGTACAACACATAAACATGTACATGCATATCATCGGTCCTCTTCCTTTTGCAAATATGAATATAAATAAAAATGAAAATGTAAAAACCATGCATATTAATAAACAAACATGGAATACTAGAGAATACCTGTAGGGTGTATTGCGCTCATGCCAAATTTGTTCGGTGTTTTTGTTGGGGGTGGTCGGTGTTATCGGAATAGTCCGATGATTGGCATAGTAGCATCTCTGCGGAAAACCCATTCCTTCGTCGAGACCAGCGGCCCAGAGTGATTCTAGTGGTAAATCATTGGTAGCAAGTGATGTATTGCAGCCCCCTCGGTCACTGGGTGTGCTACCATCGTGATGTTTGTCCCTCATGCTTGAGGGACATACTCTACCAGCACCCTGTAGTACACAGCACATAATGCTGTTACCACTGGCGACGTTCTCGGAGTCGCCAATTTCCGGCAACTCCCTGCTACCACCGCTCTGCAGGCAACCTATCGTGGATAGGTTTTTCGATCGTTTCTTAGCACGTACTTAATCTTAACTCCCTCTGTACTTTTTTCTTTTCTTTTTCCTGCTGCTGTTGCTGCAATTTTGATGATTTTTCTTCATTCACATCATTATTTTTATTTTTATTCAAAAACATTTTGTCTCTCTCTCGGTTCCTTTATTTTTAAATCTTCTTGCTTTATTTATCTGCGTAGACTTTATTTTTGTACACATTCTGAAAAAGTTTTCATAAACATACATTTTTTTATCGTTCTATTTTGTAATGTCATGCACGACGTGGTCGCTGTCATTTTTTATCATTTTAAAGTAGAGCACTCGAAAGTGTATATGAGAAAATTTTGTATGCTATATATGTATAATAGAGTAACGAAAGATTTAAATTAAAAGTTGCGCTTATGAATCTCATATAACAAAATACCAATCCAATGAAAAGATAAATTTATTTATTTATATTTTTTTTTATATTAATTAATAAGACCCTTGACTATAAAAGTATTCATATATCATATTATTTTTGTAAGCAAACGTTCTAGATGGAGATTTTTGTTTAAATTACGTTTTACTTTTTATTCAATGGAAAAAAGCTAATAAATGCATTTTTTATTTTTTTCCATTGGTTTCAAGCCTTTGCTCAGAATTTTTATTAAAGTTATTTTTAATAGTACTAACTCTTTCGAGAGAATAAATTTATTTTGCATGAATTTTTGAGGTAAATAATATAAAAGTCGCTTTTATGAATATTTAAAATTAATTATGAAATTGAAAGTAGATATTTAGTTTTTTAAAAGCTTTCGTAAGGCAGACTACCCATTTACGGCAGATTAAAAAATTTACCTTGTAAATTTTTTTTGGTCTGCGTTTATACGCAACTGAAATGTTGGATTTTAAATATGATTGATTAGCTTGACTTGTAAGCATCAATAAATCTATGTAACGGAATCTTTCAACGTAATTTTTATCGAGTTTAAGGAGTTTGGTTAATTCGAAAATTTGGACACGTAGTAAGAGCTGATGACAATGCAATAATTTCATAACTTAAATACTGAAATACTACAATCTAAATTTTTTACACTGTACTACACTGTAAAAAATTTCGGTGTAAAAATGAACCTGAAGCACTTTACACGGCCGAGTAGTGTGAAATTCTCTCGGTGTAAATTTTTCATCCGTTTAATTTTAACAATTAAAAACAATTTTTTAACTTGTTAATATCATTCAATTGCTCATACCCAAAATCAAAATTCACAGCTTTCATTTTTTTTTTCCATTAGCTTCAATTAAATAAGAAATTTGAAAAAATGCCAGAAAAAACTACTTCTAAAAGCTTTTAAATAAAATGAAACTCTCTTTCACATATTTACAATTTAAAAAAAATTTTTTTTGTTTCAATTTAATAACGGAGATGCATTGCTTTTAAAATAGAAGTAAAACATAAAAAATAACCTGTCACTGCTTTTATTCTTCCTAAATAATATTAACATTTTATAAAATTAAATGTCTTTATGAGAGAATTTATGCCAGTCAATAAATATTTTACGATCAGTATCGCGCTGTATTTTATTTAAATACATTAAATTGGTGGCTGCGACACTAGATCGTGTGCGATAATTTTTTATCGATTTAATTATTGGTTTTCGATACAATACGCCCGTAAAAATCACTGCATATCTGATTATATTGTAATGTACGTGAATATAAAGCAATGATTAAATCAGGGTAAAATATCTGAGCTTTTCTGGGCCGAAAAATCCGAAAATCCCTGATGAAGATATAATGAGAATAAATAAAAGTTTAGCGAACAATATGTACAAAGATTACTGTAGTTATTGCCGGTAGTTTGAATCCATTACGACTGACCTCTCGGCTATTAACAAACGAATTACATTTGGTGTCATGTGCACGCCACGTCTCAGTGAATGTCCGGTCGCCCAATGTACTGTTAAACTCTATAAACTAGATACTGCTATTACAAAAATTTACTTTTACTCATGATTCTCTATTTTATTATATTATTCAGTGCGATATCCAACATAACAGATATCTCCGACGATTTATCGAGCCATTGAATAAAGTATCGATTTAACAAATCTTTTATAAATATATAAGTATAAATATTCAAGTTACTATGTATACCTGTGTATCTATTTTTTTCTGAATTCCAACATTTGAAAATAATTGATTATTTACGTAAAAAAACTAATTCAAAATTAATTAAACTTTTTTCGCTACACCCAACAAAGAATATATCACAATTATTCTGCCTGCATGATATTTATTTTTGTTCTGTACAATCTTTTTTTTACTTTATACTCCAGTACTTCTATTTAATTAAAAAATAAATTATTTTCTACAAGTCGCTTTACAACTTTAAATTATTTTATTATTTCCTTAGTTTTTATGCTCAAGGCCATAATTATGATTAGCAAAAAAAGGATCAAATTAAATGTTTTTTTAGTGTAATGATAATGATCATTGATCTAGCGATAGTCAAACAAGTTTTGCTGAATAATTCAGTAGCGTGGAGAAAATGTTTAATAAAGGCCAATGTTAAATAACAATGAACTTTAATTTGTAATTTCGTCTAAAATAGTGTTAGGAATGAGAAAGAAAAATAAAAATTACAAGTTTCCGTGAAAAAATTTTTTAATACGTCCCGGTCAAAAAATTTGAAAAGTCCATACCATATATGGCAATATATGGCCTGATCTTGAATACGCATTCCTTGAAAAACAAAAAAAAATTATCATAATTTTTTCTATTATTATCTTACCACAAAATTTTTTCACAGTTTCTCATACAATACTTTAATTATTGATAAATTTTAAAAAATAATTTTTTTTTACACTGGTGCTAATTTAAAATAATGAAGTTTACTTCATCAGTTATATAATTTTTATAAACGAGCGATCCAATAAATGACATATGTATGTACTGAAGATTCATTTAGTAAATGCAACGTCTGTATAGCATTGACGTCTGGTTCATGCCGTCATATTAGTATGTAAATGTGTCTGAACAATATAAACAGACGCGAAGATAACGGAAGTTAATGCTTTGTTGTTCATGCATTATTAAACTTATTTACCATTGCATTTATAGAGAACCATTTACGGTTTGTAGTGATGTACTGCTCGCATCAGATGCAAACTTTTAATTTTATGTCAAACCCAAAACCCTGTATGTACATAATACAATCTTGAACCCTTCGTTTGTGTTTGTTTCATCTCGCTCACTCTTTTCATGGTAGATGACAAGTTTAATACTACTCGTCTATCTAAACTCTTCCTACTGTGTTTCGAAGGCGCATGTGTGTGTTGATGGTTTCGATAGGGCTGATAAGTATTCATACTGGTAACAGAATGCTCTAGTATTGGTATGTATCACTTTACTTTAGTTATATCTATCATATTCATTACTCTATAAAGTGGCGATAAAATAAATTTGATTTGCAAATTTAATTTAGTACGTCACTATAGCTATTCCCTTCATTGGGTCGTTGAGTATCAATTTATATAGTTAAAAAATTTATTAGTTTTTAATTTTAATTTATAGTTTTTAAGTTAGTTATGAAATTTTTATCTAAGTTAAATAATTAACTCTAAACAACCCTATAATAAATGATAGTTTAAAAAACTAAAAAGTAGAAAATAATTTTTAATGATTGAGAAAAATATTTATTTCATTTTGAATAAACATGGAGTGCTTGACATAAATTGTTGTAAATATTTGATTGATAATATTGTAGAAATAAATATATAACAAATATTTTATAAAGCGTCTCAAACTTTTTTTTTTACAATAAAATCAATTTATTGTTGAAACATATTATTGAAAATTATTATCTATTTTTTTCCCTGTGAAGGTAATCATTTTTTAAATCCTTGATACGAGTCCAAATTTTCAAATTAATCAGACGTCTTGAAGTTAAGGTTAAGCTAATAAAAAGAAAGAAAATTTGAAAAATGTTCATTGTACCGAATAAAAAATTTTTTTTTTTCAAAATGCATTTGTATATAAGTACACCATCCGAGGAAAAATGGCCACTCTAAAATAAAAATAAAAAAACATTTTTACGATGGCTCAGTCACTCCGCAATTTTGCTTTGTTTAGACTCTTTCTAATCCAAGAAAATAAATCAAACAACAAGCGCTCGGAAATCTTCACCGAGATGTAGAAAAAAAAAACGTTTTTATCAGTGGTGTCTCATTTTACCTCTTATTTTTCTGCTATGCAAAAATTTCCATTAAAGTTAAAATTGAAAAAAAATTTTGAATATATACATTTTGTTACGCTTTGTGAGTTTGATTGTAAAAAAATACGACATAAAATAAATATTTGTTACACAATTTATCCCTTTTATTCGTGTCAATATCTAAAAAAATTTAACGCTTTTTCATCACTGAAGAGTAAATTGAGCTTTACAATTTTTAGTGCATTAAAAATAACAAACTCTTTTGATATCTAACCGTTTTAATATTGATGAAAAAAAAAACTTGTCTAGATGGATCAGATAGCTAATAATTATTCATAAATTCTCAGATAGACTCTAAAATCATGTATAATTAATTGACAGTTTATTTATTTTTGTGTTCACAAATCACCGCTAAATATTCAAATCAAGTATTATTAATATTTACTTTTTTCTTTTTATTTATTGTATGGCTTAATATTTTTAATGGTATGAGTGATATTGCGATGAATAATTTAATTAATAACTTCATTTAAATATCTTAAAGAATATTGAAGCAAATTTATTACTTGATTTTTTTAATTTAAAATATGGGAGCAGTTGACGCCGGTCTTAAGACATTATATCTAGAGGTAGAAGATGAGGGGTAAGGGTAAAGCGAGGTCTTTTAGATAAAAAGGTGGTAATTTTCTTTATTTTTACATTTTTGCAGTTACTTAGTAAAATCATAAAACTTAACTAGGGAAAAAATTTAATGTAGAGTAAAATAAGTTTCTTAAAAAAATTATCTTAGGAAATTTTTATATTTTTTCTCCCATGAAAATCGAATAAATTATTCACTCATTCCTTTTAAGACTTATTAGATATTTTAAAATTGAAGTAAGATGAAAAAAAATTTAATACCTTAAGCTCAATTATTTCTTTTTGTAGTTAAAAAAAAATTCATTATTTAGTCAGATAAATTTATTCAAGTATTAATTTTTTAACAAATATATCATATAGGATCTATTGATTTTTGAAGGAATCAATTACGAGTATTCATGATTAGAAAAATCGAGAAAAAATTCATGAAAAAATTAACATTTCAATTCAAAATGAAATTTATTGAAATGCTAATAAAAAATAACATGGGACCAATGTCATAAAGGAATCCGTAAAAATCTAAAATTCAGTTGAAAACATCAATGAAATAAGAATAAATTTTTGAGGCAGCGTGGTATAAAAACTAAATGAACCCAAATCACAATTATTTTTTAATGAATAATGAAAATTAAGCATCATTAAATGATCATTGAAATTCTTTAAAAACATAAAGTGTACGATTGATATAAAAATATCACAAAACTTCAAAAGTTATTGAAACAAAAATTTTTTTGATGCAGCAAAGAGTATTGCTAATTGATAAAATAAATTACTCGAGAACATTAAAGATCTCTTACAAACTTTAGATTTGAAAATATATTATATAACTTGGGAATAAATTTTGGATCCGTAAGTTTATTTCATAAAAAATTATTAATTATTAATAAATTTGAATTATAAAGTTTCAAAGTTTGAAAGTTATTTTCTTACTTAAGCATCGAAAGTATGTATAAATTTATATTAGATTGGTATTGGAATATTTCACTCTCGAACTTTTTGATCTACTTTAATATACTTGGGAAATCGTTTGAGTTTTATACGTAATGAATTTGCTACTAGTCTTTTGAATTCATTAGAGTTATTTAAGTATTTTTATCTTTTCTTTGATATTTGTTATTGAGTATACATAAGTCGAAACCTTTATAGTAATTATTGAGAAAATTTTTGCAGGCATAAAAAGTTTATTCGTTATCTTCGATATGATTATTATAGAAAATTATATTAATAATTCAATTTTTTGAGGTTTTGATAATTATAATGATAAATTATGACTTTAATTAAATACACGGTATGAGATGAGCAAACGTGTTTTTAATTACTGAGAAAATGGAAAAATAAATTGAAATAGTCGAAAAAAAATAAAGTGATATATGAACCTATTATTTAGTCAGTCTTCGTGTTTATAGGAACGTGTGAATTATAGATACCAATTTGTACTGTATTTGTGGTCAAATAAAAATTTTTAATATAATGCAACGGTTCATTTCTTGTAATAAAAAATTTTATTCAATTGTTTTAATTACTATTCATTTAAATAAAATAATAATTGTTATACAGACTCACAAAGTAAATAAATTTTAATTTTTTTAATTAGTAAAAATGTGTTTTAAGTACTAAAAATTAAAAAAAAAAGTAAATAATTAAGAATAAATCAAAGCACTAGAAATAAAAGTACAGCAAAGTTAATGAATACAAAAAACTCCTTGATAAATATAAAGCCGGTCGAGCAATCACAATAGAATTGCTTAAATAAAAATAATAGAATGAAAATAAAAAGATAACAAAGGAATGTGAGGTATTAAAAACATTTAAAAAGCTTGATCTTTTGAAATATTAAAACACCTTTAATAAATTCAACAATTGTTTGCCGTAGCTTACTTCCAGCAGCTCACTTACGTCTTTGCTTTTCTGCTTCTTTATTTTCAAGAGCTGTTTTATCAACTTCACTTGAAAAATATAAAAAATTGTCATAGATGTTTCATCTCAAATTCGTTATTATACTCCTTATCAGACTCGACGCTCACTTGTTAGGTTGAGGTTCATTGATAAAAGATACGGCGAGTCAAACAGGTGATCGAATTTAAATATTCGTCAGTCGTTTGTATTTGCTTTGAAATAAAACAAAATTATTATTTACTTTATTCAGTACAGAATTATTCGAAAAATAAATTCTTCTAAAAATCCTTTCACTTTGTACACTTTCACTGCAATAATTTTTTAATCCGCCGTAATAAAAACTTGTTTTTACTTTTAAGGAACTCTCTTAAAATGACAATATTTTAAAATTCCAAATTTATATGGGTAAAAATTTTTTTTTACTTGAGAATAAATTTAAGAAATAGCGTGTAATAAAAAATAACAGTCAATGTATAATATAAATATTATAAATACGAGTAATGTTGTTTTAAAATAACAAAATTCGGTGAGCCAAAATTGCACATGGTCAGTACAATGACAGAAAGCGCACTAAGTGTAACAGCCCCACCCGCGTACGGAAACCCGACGCCGGGCGTAGAGAGATTCATCCCTATCGGTTGCCCCGAGCAACCAGGGTTGAA